>NW_015117976.1:0-11781 GCF_001443285.1 Poecilia latipinna
AAACATGACTGTGGGCAGTTTTGCACATTTATTTCATAATCTGATCTTTTACATGATTTTTTGTTTGGTTTCTGATTTTGTCTGATCCTATGAATATGCCAACACTTAAAACAAGCAAAGTTATTTTTGAAGGTTGAAATGTACAAGGTGTTACTGACTTTAAGCATTTCTTTTGCTATTATTAAGAGGAGAACTTAAATAATAGATGTTATTGATATATTGATGCTCTATTGGCTTAGTGTGAAAAAAAAACTTGATCTTCAGCTTCAAGGAGCAGCCTTTAAATAATAAAAAAAAACAAACATTATATTTACTAATCAGATGATGCAGAATCTTAAAGAACCTTCCTTGCTCTCCTCATCACCTGTGGATGCTGCTGTTCCCTGCCTGAGGTCCTCGGCTGTTCAGTGCATCACTTCCAACACAGAGAAGGGCAGCGGTACCAATAGAACCCCACCTGCCTATCAGATGGTTTCCCAGAACCGAAAGACGACCGTTGAACTCCAGCTTTCTATAGTATAAGGGCAGTACTAGTATCTAGTGACAAAACAACATTTTTTCATTCACTTTAATGTTCTTTATATAATCCATTGATTTTGCTTTTTGTTGTGTTTTTTCTGTTGCAGAATGAAGTCCAATCCTTTCTGGGTGTGCCGGGGTGTGAGACTGTGGGCGCCTTCCACGATTGGTGGACCAAATTACAGCTGAAACGCCACACTGAGGCCTCGCAGGCCTGTCGGGGTTTCCTACATCTGGACACACACAGAAACTGATTTGACGTAGATAGGTCTCGCTATAGAGAAACTGATACGATTAGATCTTATTACTATTAGTACATTTTACTTAGAGAGCATTTTTACTTGTTTCCTCATCATAGTTAATTCATATCAGTATATTTTGACTGTGCTGCCCTTGATCCTGATTTATTGCATTGGTTTGCTGTTTTATGAATGTGTTCATTGTTCTGTGCCTTGTCTTCAGTCCATATAATCAGCTACCCTCCTCTTTCTCCTCAGACGCTGCACAGACTTTTTTAGAAACTCTTCTCGGATGTAATGGTAAAGCGTCTCCTTTCAGCGCTGAAAGTTAATAAAATAAGTAAAGTCTGAATGCTTTTTTTGGTTATTTTTATGCTCCGTGTGTCAATACAAATTATGATTCATCGATTGAGATTCTCGTTCTCAACAAAATACAAATACAAAATTGTATTTGTAAAGACAAACTTTGAAAAATAGATGGCATTTTCCTTCCACTTTGCAGTCATGCACTACTGTATTTGCCTACCACAAGCAACATATTGATCTTTGTATTTGCAATATGACAAAACAGATGTGTGAAGGCTTTTACAAGGCAGTGTAATTCATTTCAGGTTTAATTTTATTAAAACATGAAAGAGAATCTCAGAAGAAGCCTCTCCTATCAATGTAGAAATTTTTCATTATCAGGACTAGTTTCATTTATCTTGCTAAAATTGCGCAAATTGGAATTAGGAAAATAAATGTATTTAATGGAAACGCTTGTCATGAAAAAAAAAACACGTTTCTTTGACAAAAGGCTTTTGTGCTGGAATGAGGTGATTTTTCAGCCATATAAATTTGTGTATTTTGCAAAACTGCAATGGAAACACTTTTGCACATCACACAAGTCACGTGATCAACAGCCAGGTGGAAAAGACGTAGAAGTCGACAGGAAGTGGTAGGAGGATGACGGCATGTTTTTCAATGACTTGTCAGATGAACAAATCATTAAACTGTGTAATTTTACTCAATGGAAACACCACAATGGCAAAATCATGTTTTCTTTGTATTACTGGAATATCAACAAGGTTTTAGAAACTCAGATAGTGTGATATCTGTATTTGTTCTACTTGTAATACACAACGAGGTCAAAGGGCTCTTAAACTCACTGGACCAACAAAAGCTGCTCCCATGGCGAAGGTGCCGATGATGATGGACAGAATGAGCCTCGTTCTCTGAAAGCGGAGAACAGCTTTGACCAGGGACGCCTTCTCCAGGCCTTTCTTCACCATCTCCTCCTCCCAGAATCTCTGCAACCTGCAAGACAGTAATATTTTGGCTGGTTTCCCACTCCATCACCAGTAAAAACTGTTTAATAGGCCATTAGCCTTAAAATGGGGGCAATCTTACCAGCCTCTACAGCATACACTATATGACCAACAATTTTAAATATTTTTCTTCTTTTTGCACTTTTATATTTAGCACTTTGTAAACTTCATAAATATAGCTGGTGATCCTCTAGTCTACCTAAAAGGACATGTTGCCAGTATTTCACAGCTTCCAGAAGTGGAGATGAGGTGACCTCCTGGTCAAAGGAACTGGCTTCGGCCCCACAGGTGAGATTTACTGATCACAGTGAGATTCAAGGTCACCATACGATGCAAGAACAGTAAGTAAACCTTTTATCCCCTAGTATCCATCCTTTTGAGGGTGCCTTCAGTACTGGACTCAAGACAAAACCTCCAGTTTCAAAGCTTAGCAACCTGGCTAAGGCGTTCTTTTGCTACAATCCATGTTATAAGAGCATCCAATATCATAAACATACATGAGCAAAAGCAAAAGCCACTCACCTCTCTCCGCTGGTGTCAGCTACGTCAAATGGGGAGAGGCTAAGAGAGGACAAGTCCAGCCTGTTCCTGAATATGGCCCACATCATGGGAGTCATCCAGGCAAAGGTGGTAAATGACAAGAAGCCTGCATTGTCCACAGGGTGGGATCTGCACAGAGGGAACGGCATTTAAATATCCACATACATGGGTCTTACTTTAACAAATGTTCATCACTCTTTACAGCCACTGACTTCAATGTGTTGTATTGGGATTTTTATGTTGGACTGATGCAAAGAGCTCCATGACTGTGAAATGGAAGTATAACATGCATTTGATTTAAAGTCAATCGCATCTACACCCAGTGGAATACATTGAAGTTGGTGGGTTCAATATGTCAAAATGTAAAGCGCTTCATGTTGCCAGTGAAACTGACTGTGGGGAAGACCAGCGGAAGGGCTTGAGAGTCTGCAGGCTGGGCTGGTATTTCCCAAACAGGGAGGGGTGGGACACCCTGCTGCTAGGAACATCGGTGTGATCTGGGCTGGCAAATTCAGATCCAGTTCTCCATCGGACACCATCATCTGTCTGAGGTGTAAAGTTTGCAAGAAGATGCAAAGAGAAAGAGGAAGAGTTATATGACATTCCAGCTAATGAGTCTCAGACACAAACAACTGTGCAAGAAAAACACAGGATGCAAGCGAGACAATGGGAGGGGAGCAGATCTGAAGGGACGAAACGGAAAGTGTCAGACTGTAAAGTCATGGTTACTGTTTGTTCTGCCCACTTCAAAAGATGTCCGTCGATTCCTGCTCTGCTCTGTGGAATAATCTTTCATTGTGTCCTGTACAACAAACAGAATGAAAACTGGATGAGTTTCTTAGTCGAGAAATGTCAATAAAATTCTTCAGACGTTTAAACAGAATCAAACTTCAGCGAGTCATGGCGTCTCCTGCTCCATTTTAAACCTTTTGAGCGTTTTAACAGGAACAGTAATGATAAACATGCAGAAGAGCAGAAGACTTACGGATACATAACCTGTGTTGCTTCATGACACTTGAAACTACAGAGTCAATGAATTACAGGAGCTGCTTCCCACTGTGTCAAAGTTCTGGGAAATGACTCCAAACACACAGTCACGTTTACTCTGCCCTTCGTCATGGCTGTGAAATTTATGCAGAGCAGAAAAGGCAGAACTCAATCTCATTAATATGAGGGCTTAAAGAGTTCAACAGTAGAATCATGACCACAGGTCTAATAGCAAGAATACAAGGTCCTCACTTTGCCAACAAAACGGTGCTTAGAGGTTTCTCATCTTAAGGTGTCATGGTGCTTCTAGTACAAAGACTGTTTAGATCCATTGTGGTTTGTTCATTGCACTTCATGGAGCGTACTGTACTTTAACTTTGGCCCTCCTCTACTTACTGCTTCACACACTGCCATGCTGTGGAAACTTACCCTAACTAACTAACTAACTCACTCAGTGGTTGTCAAATATTTTCTGGGCCGCCCTATAGATTACAGTAAAATCCCCCCCAAAAAGAAAAACAAAAAAACTGGGCACACACATCATTCAGACATAAACCTATACATATTTTGTTTTTAAACTCCACTGAAGTTTATTTCACACTTCAGGTTGGAACAAAACACACTACAAACCATCGTAACAGTGAAACATTTGTGTAACTGTTATTTTTTCTATCCATACTGCAATGGCACTGTGACCCCCATAGGGGGCATTCACCGTACTTTGGGAATCACTGAACTAACCAACTACCTGATTGCAGTCTGGTGACCCAAGCAGATAGTGCAACTAATAAGCCTGTCCAGTGGTATACTTAATTTTGTTACCTGAGTCAAAGTACTGACCCTACCAGATAAATATCAAGTTTTTAATGTAATTTACTTGATTAGCAGAGTGCAGATTAAGCAACATGACCACAATTCATTAGAGTGTAAATATGCAGGAAAAAACAGATATTTAGCTATATTTCATCCTAAGACAAGCAGACAAAACACCTCACCAAACAATTCACAGAACTGAACATAGAACAGGTAGTAAAGATAAATTAAAAAACCCCCACCAAAAACAGAAAACATTTACACAAGGAATAACTAACAGAAACAGAATAAAAACAAGATATTACTCCAGTAAAAGTAATTCTGTCAAATTGTTACTTATGTTAAAGTAGTGGAGTAAGTGCTTTTAATACTAAAGTATTTAAAGTACTTACACGTTTGAAGTTAAGACAATGCCTTTTACTGGAGCGCCCCTATGCCTATGCATATAGTGCATACCCACTTTTTGTGCCACTGTTGCAAACTGCAGTAAAGGAAGGAGTGTTGTGTGTAATTTAACTGTATGTCGGTGGAACAAAATAGACACAAACTACACAAACAAGAGCAACAGAAGTTAAGAAGAAGCATTTAGAGAAACGTACTGAAGGAAAAAACATGATTTCGTTTTTAAAATAAACTGAATTGAAAGTACTGTTTTTTAAAAGATTCCTAAAAAATTAAGTAAGATCAGATTTTTATATTTAAATTAAGCTTCACGGTTCATCTTTAACATGTTTGTTTTTTAACATGTTATGTACAGAAATGACCCTCTCGAAAGGTAGAAAGCTTTATCTCGAAAGATAAAGCTTTTATGGAACTACTAATTGACATTTATTTCTAATTTCCATTTCTCTGCTACTGTCAAAGTTCAAGTGTCTGGAGAATCAGACAATAACTGATAAAGGTTTTTATTGTGTCATTTTACATCTAAGTTCGGTTTAATTGCATTGGCACTGTATTCAAGAACATTGTTTAGGTCATAAAACCTAAACTGTTGTGAAACACCTAATTGGACTTTTTCTGTTCACTTCCATCAGTTTTGTTTAATCAAAATGCAGCACAGGATAAAACCATCCCCGTGTTTAAAAGACGGCTGATCAGACACATACGTGTATTCTCTTTTGATGATGAACTCTCCAAATGGTGATAGCACAATTAAAATGTCATTAGGATGTATTTAAGCACCCCTGTGGTATGTGAAATCAATGCGTTGTGGGTGGTAACTTGTTGGTTGTCTTTAAAATTCCTGAAGCAGGACATTTAAACCTCCTTTTTTATCACTCTAGAATTTCCTCTTAAAGTTTCAGAACTGGTTAAAGCTCCACGGGTAAGATACTGACAACTCAAAATCACTCCACAAATCCTGGGAAATGGCAACAAGCTGAATTAAACCGAGAGTCTTTTTAAACTCACAGCGCTAATAACCAACAGTGCAGGCTACACGACTGCTATCTGATAATATTGGTTCAGAAAAGAAAATTCACTCACTTTGAAAATACAAGGAGCTGTAAAACAAATGTCCTGCTAAAACAATACGCATACAACCAAAATTTGTATGCGCAGAGTTATCAAACTAAAAGTAGATAATCAAATTTTATTGCAGTTAAGTTTTAGATCTAAACACAATTAAAACCCTGTTTTTTATACAATTTATACTATTAATAAAAATTCCACTGATACATTATGTTTTTACTTGCATAAGGCAAACGGAAGTGTAAAAACAAATAAAAAACCCACACAATTTAAAAGACTAAATAAACTGACTAATCCTGATCAAAACTGATCAGGTGTAAATAATGTAAGAGAGAAGTGTTGGCATAAACAGAAGAGTACCTCAGAGTGGACGGAGCGGAGCTTCGGCAGCTTGTTAACTCGGACTCTGAGGAACCGGGAGAATGTCCCTCTGGCTCACTTTTTATGATTATACTGATTACATGATAATAAAAAAGAAAAGTGTGGACATCCTGATAAAGTGTAGAAATAAGGTACCACACACCTTATTGTGAAGCGAACTGTTTATTGTTCACTGATTCAGATTTGAGTGTCTGGAGTTCATGTGGCAATCTGTTTGTGGAATCACAAGAGTATCTGCAGGAAAATGTTTCTGGTGACATTTTTTAATATCATAAATCATAAATAATGCATCTTTCTTTAAAAAATAAATAGACATAGAGAAAATCCGTTATACTTTAAGAGGCTCTTCTATGAGATTTTTGGGTCTGTGGAGCCCCTTGTTAAGAACCCTTAGAAAGATTAATTTCCCTAATATTCCAGACTGATAAGGTGGTATGCTTGTAGCTGGTGTTTATTTTTCTTCTTCTTCTTATCTATATCTATTTTACTTTCACTCTTTTTCTTGAGTTAAACTTGATAGAAGTATCCCCTGGCACCTGAATTTTTATATATTTTTTTTATTTTTATTTTTTTTTATGTATGTCTTTGTCTGCTAACACGGTATTCTTATTCTGACTTTATCCATTTCATATATCTCATGTAGATGTATGTGTGTGTAATTGGGTGTGTTCTAGCCCAATTATGTTTGTATGTTAATGGTACAATGTTAACTATGTAACAACTGCACTGCCTTTACACTGTACCTCATGTTAAAGCATAAATCTTTGAAAATAAATAAATAAATAAATTTTGGTAAAACATAACTCCTAATGCTTTCAGCAAATGTTAGTGTATTTTTTTTTTTTTTTGAAAAAGTAAGGCTCCCATTGTACTGCTCTACATAATTACCTTTGAATGGCATTAAAATGTTAACTGATGCTTCCAAGTCAGCATACCTAGGTGAGTCCCATATGGGGAAAAAAAGAGGACAAACAATATGGGCACCAAAAGGGTTTGTCTGCAGTTTCCATGTAGGGCCCTACATGGTTTGCTTACATAAAATTATTATTTCTCTGAATATTTGAGTGTGAATTAAAATCCTTAGTACGAAGGTTGAAAAACTTCTAGAAATAAACAATTACCCACTTTCTTTATTTTTTTTATTTCGGATTGTGAATGAGAACCACATGTGCGAAGCTTATATCATCAGTCGGACTGAATTTCGCTGTCCATGACGTTCAACTATTGTACTATAACAGTGAGCCTGGTTAATCATAGTACTATGGTGATGGACTTGACAAAAGTTTCAATCATTGCACTTTGGTGATGAAGCGTGTCAGTACTGCATGGATGTGCTCCTGAGAGCAAGCCAAGCTGTGTGAGCTGTAGCTAGAACACTGGGTCCAAAGTGACAGGTACACTTCTGCAGGCCCCATTTAGATTTCTTCAGGAATTTTCTAGTTTATTAAAGTTATTCCACTTTAAAGCATATGTGTTGGTTCAACTTAATTTATTAAGGTTATCCCACTTTAAAGAAAATGTATTGGGTCAACATAACTTCTGAGGTTGATTCAACTAGCGCCTTCATTTATTATTAGATATATCTATTAAATACAACTTAAAATAAAGATTAGAAAACTGATGTTTGATAAATTCTCCATACACAACAGTTTAGTTTCTGTTAGTTCTGTCAAGATGCAAGAAGGGGCAAATTTCTACTTATATTGGTCAATCGTTTTGTTTTAAATATGCTGTAGGAGCCGTAGTTTGACGACTTAAATATCACGTTTTGCGAACAGAGGGGATTAGCTCAGTTTTTGTCGCTTGTTTAACTTTTAGGAATTGCAGCGGCTGCAGTGCGCCACAATAAAGGTACAATAAAGGTGATAAACAGGTGAAAAACCAAACTAGACAGAACCACTTCTGATTGTTTGCCAAGCCAAACATCCAATAAAAGTTCCACCATGCCACTAAGGCACTGGGGTCATGTTTCTGGACACAGGCAAAAGAAGGTTCAATGTCCAAACTTATTGATTGTTCTCTGTGATTTATTTTCCTCTTTCACCAAACAATTACAGAGATCAAACTTTCATTTGTTCTCATGCTATCACTCTTGCTCTGGTAAACCATCAGCCCCAAACCCAAATGCCTGCTGGTCCTTCAGGCCCCTGCACTTATAGAAAGTGGACTGACCCACATTACTTCGTGTCTAAATTTAGAAAATAAATAATAAAAATAATAAAACAAAAAATAAATAAAATCAACAATTATCAAACTACAAAATAAACTGTAAATAATACAAAAAATAGAAATTTAAGAATAAAGTAAAATTCAAATGGATAAAGAAATAAAGAAAAAATAGCTCGAACAACTTCTATTCCGCCTTTTCTCGCTCTGTATGTCGGTATTACGCACGACCCGTTGCCATGGCAACCGACAAACAACAGCTCAACGAGCAGATAGAGCAGAGATTACCGATCAAGGGAATCAACATCAAAAACAAAGTAGTAAAAACACTAAAACAGAACATCCAGTCTGTTACATTATGCTGTCAGGCTTAATGTCTATATTGTGATTATTAATAAGTTTTCGCCTGAACACCGCGGTGGTTGATTAACTGATTTAAACAGCTGCTCTACTGATGACATGGTGGGCGGGTTGTTTAGTGCTAACGGAACCAAAACACACCGAACTGCGCAGCACATCCTAAGGTTATCAGTCAGTAGCAGGCTAACAACAGTTAGGCTAGTATAACTGACCCACTGCCCACTTGTTCAATGTTTTCTTTAAATTAAAACGTTTTCCTCATCTGTGAAATCTGAAGCCATTATTACCATTATCTATGGTTGAATTAACTGCTAAACATTGCGTCCGTTGTTATGATTCTTTGCGTGATTGTAGTAGTTTCCTGACCACCGATATTCCTGACTCAATGGACAGCAATGGCGCATGTGTGACTTACGATAAATCACGTAATGTCCAGTCCAGTAATATATATCAATGCTGCTGGCGCTCTGTCCTTCTCTCGCACTTCCCGCTACTTCCCGGTCATCTGCTCCAACAATTTATTACCCTTTAGGAAATATGTTTGGACACCAGGAGCAGGAACATCACAACATCCTTATATCAAACATTTTTCATCCTTATATCAGTGATTTAAAACTATTTCTAATTTCTGATACCATACGGCAGGCTGCAAAGTTGTGCATGACTGTAAAAGTCAATTATTTTCTTCACCGATAGAAAAGTGCAATGTGTTTATTATGAGTAGGATTAACCGAGCTGAAGGAAAACAAAGGAGAAATAAATATTCAACGATACAGAACCGAATCAGCAAATATGAACTTATGAAACTATTGAAAACCTTCAAGAATCTTATGTTGTGTAAGAAAATAATTCTGAAACCACACACATGAATTTCTTTGACTTTTATCTCTAAAATGTTATTTTTTATGTTGAACACCAGACACATTTCACCTCTTTCCCACAGTTTTTCACTTAGTTCCACGACTGCAGTGGATTTTATAGTCAATGTTTAAAGCAGCACTGAGTCTGAACCGATGGAGGAAATTTACGTCAACATGGAACCTGTTGGACAAACTGCATCTAATCACACAGGTAAGAATAAAGTTACAGATAAATCTAGTATGTATCTAATTACATTTTGGTAAAGTTCAGGTTTTCGTTAAGGTTCGAACGGCTCCAAAGAGAGGCTCTGCCTCTGTGTGGCTTTGGGAATCCTGAATGTTTTACTTTTGGCTGAACTCATCGCCATCAGTGTACGCAGTGAGTCTTCTTCAAGATGAGTAAATTTTAATACAGTAAATTTTATGTTTCTGTGATAAAAATGTCATCGGCTCTTCTGAAATCAAACTGACCAAATAACAAGGGTTTGAAAAGTATAAAGCTTGGTGTCTCAAAGTGTTGCAGAGAGGTGAATCTGTGTTACGTGAGTTTGATTCATTTTGAGCAATGGATGCATTTGCAGCCATTTAGGTTAACATGTCTTTAATATCTCCTCTTTTTCACACTATCTACCCAACAATTTATTGTTTAGTGTTACCTCAGTTTAAATTCTACACCCATAACCAAAATCATAAAACAATTTTATAGGTTTTAAGTGAAAATTCGATGCGAGTTCTGTTTTGCAAACATGCTTGTTGATTTTTTTTTTCCCAGCTCATGACATGACAGCAGATTTTTCTGACATTAGTAACTTTCTGACTGAGCAGAACAGCGACAGCAAGTTTCCCTCCACGAACGCTAACTTCACTGAAACGACTCCACGAGCTGAAGACACTTCAAGGTTTGTCAAAACTTTGAAAAAATTTGGATCTCATTAAAATGTCTAAAACCTTTTCCCCTCTGAATTGTAGAGTATAACTAATAACTTTCCTTTTGTGGCTAAATGAATATAATGTAAATGACCAACTTTTATTTTAATTTATTAAGTACTGTATCATTTGTGTGCTCTAAAAACAACAATGTAAAAGAAGCAAAACTTTGTTGTTTTTTTCTTACAGAACGAACAAACATCAATTGCTCCTTTTAATCCAGGGACTGCAGAAGAAGAAGACAGGAGCAGATCCAGTAGAGATTTATGATTAGGATTTGTGTTCGGTGTGATATTATTTACCAACAATCATGTAGCTTATTAGTATGGTGTTACATAAAACCTAAAGATAAAATGTACACTTGTTGTGACTTATAAAGCAACAATTTTACCGGTTGTACTCCGTGTTTTTCTTTCTTGTTACAACTCTGACTTGATAAACAAACGGAGTTTGGTTGTGGTGAGGATCGGTTCAGCATGAGGCGTTCTGATTGTGTCTTAATGTGACTTTTACTACGAGACTTTATGGAACTCCAGTTGTGTCCAAATCAGTCACTACAGGGTAAAAGTAATTTGAAGATGGGGGAAGCATATAAACAAGTCAAGTCAATGACATAATGCAATCCACATTTTTAACTTGGATAACTTAACTTTTTCTTTTACTGACTTAAATAATACATTACAATTGCTGCACTGTTAAGTAGAATGGAAATGACTTTTTTGTAAATTGTCTTAAGATTACCTATTGTAAATTAGTGTTATTGTCGCGGCCTTCTGTTTCCAAAAAACAATATTCCAACAAAGGCCGTGGGTGTTAACAGGTGGTTTTTGATTTGAACGCACTTTCGACTTAATTTGTTTGAAAAAATATATTCTTTATTTCTTGTAAAAATAGCGACAAAATTATTACCAAAAATGACCTACAACTTAGTCAAAAATGAAAGTAAACTTAATATGACGTTTCAAGTACAAAAGGTGAAAAGTGAAAATGAAAGTGGTCAAAAAGTCATTTACAAAAAACCTCCCATCCACACACCAAACAATGGCTCCACTCAGCACCCGGTGTGTTTTAATTACTCAAATTAATGGGAGGGTCTAACCAATTACCAACATAATCAATTCCTCTGTGGACCTGGGACCCTTGGAGGAATATTTTAAACCTGTTATTACAGATCTTGGTTTTAAGGTGGACAGTGATTTTAAATTGGACAGC
>NW_015117977.1:0-5353 GCF_001443285.1 Poecilia latipinna
GAAAATACAATATGATTAATTTTGTAATTGATAGGGCCACGATTTTTTTCCTTCTATTTCTATGAACAAAAAAGTAAATATTTAAGTTGTGGATTGCCCCCAGTTGGTCAGGGCCCCTAGAATTGTCATCCCTTTTCCCCCTTTACGACGCCCCTGGGCAGGGGGAACCCTATCTGATGGGGAAACCAGATCGACGTAACACCTGCCCTCTTTATCCTGGATCTTCATAGTATCTCAGTATTTCGAGAAAGTATCTCGAATTAACGAGATTATATTTATTTACCTACCTACTGTTGAGATTAGTAAATTAGTTAAATCATTATGATTACTATTAGGTGTTGAGATGCTTTACCAAGGCCGAGAAAGAGTCACACTCTGTTAGACAAAGGGCCCATAGTAAAGAGTTACATTTTTGATTCTGTTAGACACCAAGGTCCATTTCTCACGAGAAACAGAAACTTATCAGGCCACAGAGGCATGGTATGATTTCAGGGAGTGTCTTCCGTCCATATAATCAGCTGCCCTCCTCTTTCTCCTCAGACGCTGCACAGACTTTTTTAGAAACTCTTCTCGGATGTAATGGTAAAGTGTCTCCTTTCAGCGCTGAAAGTTAATAAAATAAGTAAAGTCTGAATGCTTTTCTTGGCTGATTTTATGCTCCGTGTGTCAATACAAATTATGATTCATCGATTGAGATTCTAAATCTCAACACTACCTACCTACCTACCTACCAGAGTGGCGGAAACGAGCTTCCATAGTGTGGGAGAGATTGTATCTGAGTGGGCTTCCCCACATAGGTTCCACCTCTGCTCTGCTGCTTATATCTGTCATTAAATTAACAGTTGATAATGTTTGCGAAAGCCTGTTTTTACAAAAGAAGAGTGTACATTGTTGAATTTATACTAGCAATTTGATTAAACGGAGTATCTGGTAGTTGTGTTGTAAACTCAAGATTCTTGTTTCTGTAGATTTCTCTCTGAAGAACGGTCCTCTTAAGTGAACCAATCACAGAGGCCGGTGGAAAGCGTTCTTTACAATGATTGGCTGAAACTTCTGTCAGTCATTTGTGGGAGCGTGTTTTCTTGCTGCAGCTGTCAGATTGGGAGCCGCCTTCAACCAAACAGCAAACACAAGAGCTTAGAGAAAAAAAAGACAGAGGAATGCCGGTCGTCTGTGTAGTGCCGTGCTTCTAGGACAGAGGTAAGAAGTATATTCGCCCAATAAATCATTTCAAACAGCATAAACGGTTAGAGGGGCACGGCTTACCGCGCCCCAAGATGTGTTTTTAACACGCAGGTATGATCACGCTAACGGTCAGCTGGCAATGATGATGAGGGAATCCCGGATACTAGGTCGCTTTGTCCGCCTTTTCAGTTTATACAGCCACGGCTTTGGGTTTTGCACCGTCGTATTTCGCTTCAAATTATCTGGTATTGATAGGAGAGACTGACTCAACCCCCTGTTTGGAGACAATACAGAGGCGTAACTAGAAAAATTGGGGGGAAGGTTCGCCAGCCGTTGCTGTCCATCTTCCCCCAGTTCTCCACACCCCCTTTTCCAATACAGATTACCTTTTTCAAAACTGATGTTCTCATTCCATTAATTTCAAAGAGCATTAGAATACCTTTGAAATGATACCAATATCATGCATGTAGGATAAATTAGGATGTTGTAATTAGGTGGTTTAGGATCGACACATAACGTTAGATCTGTTTTGCGATGTAATAACTGTAACGGGAAATTTACAGGAAAATAGTAATACGGGAGCATGGCAGGACACAGGTAAAATACGGTAGTTTCCTAGCCAAAATGGGAGAATTGATAGGAGTGTTGTCATTTTTTCAGACTTTGAACCCATAAGTTCCAACTTTGCAGTACAAATAATTATGTAGTTAAATTTGTTTCACAATTATTCATTCAAAAATAAAATCATGTCATACAAACAAAAAAATAAAATTGTGATCAAAACTTTTGGATTTGCAAAAAAGATGTTTCAAACAAAAAATAGTCTGAATAAAAAAATGACACTGGTCAAAACTTTTTGTATTGTAATATTTTTTTTAACAAAAAAAAAAAAAAAAAAAAACTTAAATCACTCATTTTAAGCCTACTTTTTACACTTTACCTAGTGCTGACATTAGGTAGCACGATATGCTTACGGGGGCCGTGGCAGACAAGATATGTGACTGCCATCAAAAAAAGGTGGACATTTTTCAAATTACACTGTTAAACAGTGTAATTTTGTGAAGATTACTTACCATTCACATTCTGTGTCCCGTCACCGAAGCGAAGCAGAAAACCTTGCAGTTCGGGAGAGTTCTGAGATAGCAGGGAGTCAGTCATCCACTTTAGTCAGCGCTAACCAATAGGGACAGGTCTGACATTGTTCGTCTTTAGGCCTCACCCAGGATGTTCATTTGAGAATTGCAAGCAAAACTCGTTGAGTTCAACCAAAAAAAAGGGAGCATCAAACAAAACTTTGAGAATCTCAACTAAAAACTTAGGCTGTCAACCAAAAAATTCTGACATGTGCAAATTAAAGTTTATGTTCTGCAAATAACTTTGTCACTTCATCAAGCAAAAATGAGTGATTTTAATAATAAAAGCTTTTGTAACAATAAAAAAGTTATTGCAGTTCAAAAGGTTTCATTTGTTAATTTTTTTTTATTGTGATAAAGTTTTTTTGTTCGAAACAAAACATTTTTTGCAAATCCAAAAGTTTTGATCACAAATTTATTTTTTTTATGTGATTTTTTTTTTATTGAATAATTGTGAAACAAATTGAACTCCATAAATACAGGATGTTAAAATTGTTTACCTGTTATTTTTTTAAATAACAGTAAGCCTCAGATGTCAACTTCTTCAAAAGCATCTTCTGATTTGTAGCAGTCTATACCAGATTCTGGAGCCATCACCAGAAACCCTCCAATTCTCAACCCAGTGTTGCCATGGAGACTCCCAACAACTATGTGTTCATCCACGGGAAAAACATCTCTCACAACACGTTGGCTGGCTCTGCTGTGGGACCCCACATGTCCATTGACAAGCTGTTTCCGGCTCTCCTTGAGTGCTTTGGAATCATTCTGTGTGGTTACATAGCTGGACGGTAGGTGTATGGAAACAGAGACATGTGTGTGTGACATGTCAAAGAATTTGAACTTGGAAGATTTAAACCTTTTTCTTCCCACAGGACTGATATGATCACGGAAAGCCAGGCAAAGGGTTTGGGGAACTTTGTCTCTAAATTTGCTCTTCCTGCTTTACTCTTTAAAAACATGGTCGTGTTGGACTTTGGGGACGTCATTTGGGCTTTTCTTTGGAGTGTCTTGGTTGCAAAGGTTTATATGTTATTATTATAGACACACTGCAACGTGACGTCACGCACGGATGACTGTCGATGATGACTACTATTGGTTTTAGTTTCAAATTGTCAACATAACATGCTAAATCTTAAATGTATACATGACATAAAAGATAAAGGGATGCAGCGCTTTGCTACTTACTGTCAACACTACGACAATTAGGTAACAAAGTTCAAGGATATCCCATTTCACAAGTCAGGAAAAAGTTTCCATTTTAAAAAAATAGGAGAGGGAGGCCAGTCAGTTATGCTAGCTTGACTTTGACAACCTTGACACGTAGATGTGCTGCAGAATTTGGTGTGTTTACTTCAGTTAAAAAAAAGGCGACCTACACAGCAACTCTGACAGATCATCAATGGAGCAGGTGATTAAATTAACTAATCAACTGTTACTGCGTGAACACAGTACAGTTTACCTGTTAATTGTAGTTGATTTTCTGAACATGATCAACTACAACAAAATAAACATCAAGCTTAAAACAATAAAACTGTGATGGACTGAATGTTTTGTTGTTTTTGAGGAAGATTTTTGCGTGTTTTTTTTTTGTGCTGAACTCATGGAGCTGTAGTCAATCAGTTACTATGGTAATAAGTCTGTGTGTAACATAGCTGACAGACCGAGGGAAAAAAAAGAAAGCCAGTGGTTTTGAATAATTCCCCAATGATTTTTCTGCGTTATTTTTCCCTTAGCTGAGGCGCTCTGCACTAAATAACACCAACATCTTCAGGTTTCATTTAGTTAACGGAATGATTCTATTACAGCAGCTCTGTGGATGACATGTAATTGCCTTTTTGCCCTCCAGCGTTGTGTGCGTGCGTAACATGCAATGTGTCTATATATTTTTATTATATTATTATTGCTATATTAGAAGAAAATTAATAACCTTGTCTTGCTAACAGGTTACGGTGTTTGTACTGGTGTGTGTGCTGACACTGATGATGGCCAGTCCAGACAATAGATACAGCAAGGCTGGTCTCTACGCCATCTTTGCTACCCAGAGTAATGACTTTGCCTTGGGATACCCAATTGGTAAGAATCACCCGGCATGGACATTTGGTCTGAGATAATTTCTCAGGTCTGGCTGTGTCTTCTCTTCCAGTCGACGCTTTGTATCGAAGTACGTACCCAGAATACCTGCAGTACATCTACCTAGTCGCCCCGGTTTCCCTCATGCTCCTCAACCCCATTGGCTTTGCTCTCTGTGAAGTGCAAAGTTGGAGGCAGGCCAGCCATCTGCAACACAATAGTCTTGGCATTCTGGGAATTGTAGTTTTACAGGTAATATCAGTTATGAAGTATTAACGTTTGGTTCATTCTTCTAAATTTGTCTCTTTGCCTCTTAAGGTGTTGAAGAACCCAATAGTGTTCATGGTGATAGTGGGAATCATCTCTCATTTTGCCCTGGGAGAACGGATTCCCTCCGTTCTTTCTGAGTTCATAGACGGCCTGGCCAACTCCTTCGGAGGAACAGCGTTGTTTTACCTTGGCCTCACTATGGTGAGCTGTTGGAGATTGAATCTTTTTTCTTTTTTTTTATGGTCACAAGCCTAAAAGGTTTACTGAGATGTTATCTCTGTACTTATGAGGCAGGTCGGCCAGCTAAGAAAACTAACCAGAGACACTGGAGTTGCCCTGATTCTCCTCATAACAGCCAAACTGTAAGTAAGACAGAGGAGGATGTCAGGGGTGTTCACTTCTAGTCAGTTTTATTTTTGTAAAATCAAATACTGACCCTTTGTACATGAGATCAATCTATTCAGAATGCGGCTTACTCCGCCATGATATCCGTCAAGACAACCTATGTAAAAGTCACTTTTATTCAGTTGATGTAACTCTAAAACTAGTCATAAAAACTGTGAGGTCAGCTGCACAGACAGACAAGGATACAAACCAAACTTATTTTATTGTTTGTTCCTGCTTTTTTTTTTTTTTTTTTTTTTAATTAAAATCCCTCTTTTTTTTTTGAGGGTAAAAAGTTTTTTTCAAAAAAT
>NW_015117977.1:9261-11781 GCF_001443285.1 Poecilia latipinna
GGGCCCTGTCTATTACTGTTATTGTGTATTTTTAGCAGTAAAAATTAAATGTTACCCCTCCCAGACCAAAAAGCGCACATCTACATTTGTATTGAACACCCCTCCTGGATCTGCATGAAAATGGTTTGTTCCTGCTTGGCGTACTTGACGGTGACGTTTTCAGCAGCAGTCAGTATAAGACAAGAACGACTGTGGCAGTCACTATGCTGCCTAGAAAAATAATGAAGTCAAGTTTTCAAAAAAGTAGAGAGATAAGAGATAGAAAAAGACAAGAGTGTGAATTTGTAACAGTTTTTCTCTGAGAGGTGAGTAGACTGCGAGATTATCAACCATTCAGCATAGTTGACTTAGCTACAGATTACTGTTTGCCTCCATAGCATTTAATGAATTAAGGAAAAGAAATGCCAAGATATTCATATGTTGAACTTGTACCTGTACCTCTTAAGAGACTCGTCTCTTAACAACAGACGAATCAGCCAGCAGCAGCTCTAACCACCATACCAGCATACACCTTCTTACCCCCCTGTCCCAGTGAAAAAGGTGAGCAACACCATGTCCAATGACAAGCTAGTTAGCATCACTCCAGGGAATCTATACGGATTTCTCTGTGTCTTTGCTCTTTTTACAATTACACAACAAAAACAATGTATTTGTTGCTGACAGAAATTCAAACAATCTTTATAAAATGATAATAAAAAACAGCCTCCTGTCTGGACTGCAGCCAGCCCACACAGTTTTACCTTGGCTTGCATTTAAATTATAGATATACAGTATGTTGCCACGTCCCTCCTGACCTGTCCTCTTCTAACTGAAATTAAAGCTGCAGTATTTAACTTTTATAAAAAAGATTTTTTTTTACATATTTGTTAACTGTCATTGTGTTGTGACAGTGTAGCATGAGAGATAATTTGTGAAAAAATTATTTCCTCTACTTTCTCCCCGTGCTATCTAGAAACAACCAATCAGAGGCAGGAGGTGGGTTTTAGCGCTGTCAATCACAATCTCATGTGGCTGCTCATCCTCCCTTCCCCTTGCTCTGTGCTATGCTGTAACTAGCATAGCACAGAGCTATGCAGATTCAAACTGAATGCTCAGTCTAGTTTGCATAGCTACCAATGAAGTTTTCCTGTAACAATAAGTTGTTTCTCCGCCATTAGCACATTTAGAAATGAGTGAATGAGGTTGATTAACAACAGTAAGACCCTCCTCCTGGTTCTGATTGGTTGTTTTTGGTCAGAACGTTGCATTACTTTAGCTAACAATAGTAGTTCAGCGAGGAGGTGAAGGAGATTGATTTTTTTCAGATTATCTGTCTCATAGTCACAACATTGTGACAACTTTAACAAATAGATAGACTCAAGAAACTGTAACAGTAGTTGCACGGGTGGGAGGCGTGGGGGGGGACCGAATTTAATTTTTTGTCATGAGGCCCAGGATTCTTGGCGGCGCCCCTGGTCGTGTGATTAAGTGATGGGCTTGCAAAGAGTCGGTAACAGGGTTAATAATGGGTTAATCGAGGAGCCATGCTGGGATGACTTCTTGAAGGCGGAGATTCAGAAAGAGCTGAAGCTTCTTAAAGAGACAGACCCAATTTCAAGGCATTGAATTACAAAGTGAAATTTCTTTTAAATCATGTTTGATATATACAGCATTTTATAACAACTGAAGTTAATGTAGTTATTTGGTTGTCCTATAAAATGGCATTTTGGGCCTGGAAAATGCTTGACACTGCCCCCTTCTGGGCTCTGTCATCTTTACAGGGTAAAGTATACATAAGCTGAAAAGTTTGGAGATCTAAAACCGAGCTACAAAGTGCAACATCTGGAAGCGTTTAGTGTTTTAGTAATTATGTGGTGTTTGTCTGGTCCAGCCTGGTGATGCCGTTGGTCTGCAAAGACATGGTGGACATCCTGGATGTCGGGGTGAACAGCACAAGTCCGAACCACACCAGTTTATCCAATTTTGCTTTTCTCTATGGAGTCTTTCCAACTGCACCAAGCGTGGCTATATATGCCGGCCACTACAACATGGAGCTGGAGGTGGTGAGTTCTTGAGTTCTGTTTGAAACAACAAACTGCATTACAACAGTGGTGGGAAGTAACGAAGTACAAGTACTTCGTTACTGTACTTAAGTACANCAAAAAAAGAAAAAAACCAAACTTTTTTTTTTGTTTTTTCCCTCTTTTTTTTTTTTTTTTTTTTTTAAGTAAAATCACTCATTTTTGTTTGAAGTGTAAAAGTTATTTTCAGAACATAATCTTTTATTTGTGCATGTCAGAATTTTTTGGTTGACAGCCTAAGTTTTTAGTTGAGATTCTGAAAGTTTTGTTTGCTGCTCCCTTTTTTTGGTTGAACTCAACGAGTTTTGCTCGCGATTCTGCTGGGCGGGGCCTGAAGATGAATGATGTAAGACGTGTATCTGTTGGTTAGTGGTGACTAAAGCGGAGGACTCTGGCTCCCTGCTTTCTCAGAACTCTCCCGAACTGCAAGGCTTAGGGTTAGGAAATTGTAACAGCAGCT
>NW_015117978.1:0-11776 GCF_001443285.1 Poecilia latipinna
AAACCCCTAAGTTCAAAACCCCTAAGTTCAAAACCCCTAAGTTCAAAACCCCTAAGTTAGGTTTTCCCCAGTTGGACTATTCCTTAAAAATAGGGAAACACATTTATATCACTATTCTTTCCTGGAAAGTTTAAATGTGTGCACTGATCTGAAAATTCACACTTGTAGAACAAGAAGATTTACATGACACTCAAGAAGTTGGCTGAACCTCTATTTCCCCATGCCTTAAGACAAGCTCATATTATGAATTTAAATTAAAGGGTTAGTGGTATAGTTTATCTGCAGGTTATAGCGCAATTAAAATATTTAAAATGCCCAGTTAACACTGACAATCAGTTTTGTAGAAAATGCTAGGGAGTTAGAAATATCCCAACTACCAGCTAAAAATATATTGTCCAATGACATTTTTTAAAAATTCCACAATATTTGTAAGGTAATTAGAATACTGAACACACTTTTATTTTATTGTATTTTTTAAATATGATGTCCACTACAGTGGACATCAGAACCCCATACATTTGGAATTGAACCTTGATGGGAACTAGTTTGTCCCAAAGAAAATATCAAACATAAGAATGAATTTCAGATCGAGAAAAATGAGCACTGTTGCCTGGCGAGAAGGTTCTGGGTTCAATTCCCAGCCTGGGGTCTTTTTGCATGGAGTTTGCATGTTCTCGCTGTGTATGGTGGGTTCGGGGTTGGGGTTAGGGTCCAAAAACATGACTCTCAGGTTAATTGACCTCGCCAAATTCTCCCTAGGTGCGAGTGTGCATGGTTGTCTGTGTTGCCCTGCGACAGACTGGCGACATGTCCAGGGTGACCCTGCCTCTCGCCCGGGTCGTTAGCTAGATATAGGCAGCAGCAACCCTCCTGACCCCACTACGGGAAAAGGGTGTATAGAAAATGGATGGATGGATGGATACAGAAAAAAGAAAATTACAAATGTCCATTACAGAGGACAATTTTTAAACTTAAATACTATGATAAAAAACAGTCAAAATAATTCATAGTGTTTTAATATGCTTGAGATTTATTTAGAATATGCCAACAAAATTTTAATCCAAAAATTGCACAATAAAAAGTTTAATGCACTTCTTCCAAAAAAATGTGCTTCAACTGATGAACGTCATTATGAATGGGAAAAAGTTACGTACAAAGTCCCACCCCTTCACATAATTGAAAAGCTCTAAATTTCTTCTGTAGATACCAAAAGGAATCAATTCAGTAGTATACAGTGGGTGGGAGATATTGAAGTTCAGAGATGTCCTCTACAGAGGACAAAAATTAACTGTTAATCAGGAGGATATCAAAAAATGAGAATAAAAGTAGATTTTGGGATGTTTTAGTTGTTTACTGTTGTACCACAGCTATATCATGTTTCAGATAAATCTAAAAAGATTTTTACTAGATTTTTTTAGTCTGCTAGTCTCAGTCAAAAGACATGGAGTTAAATGGAGAGACATCTGAAAGGTTGAAGATCTGGAATCTGGGTTTAGAAGGCTTGGTGATATGTCATCTGTCTTAGACTCTGCAGCGAAGGTTTACAGAGATTGGATCTTTACATCTACAAATGTGAGGAATGCATAACAGATGTAGGCTATTAGTGTAATATGAAGAATCCATTTGCTGAAGCTACCAACTAAAGCAGTGAATTGGGTTGGGACAGCTTCCACAACCCAAGTTACACTGAGTATAGAAATTTACATGGTGAAATGGTATGGTACTGTGCCACATTATTGGGTGTCATTGGTAGGTTGTTCATGCAACCTCTTGCATGAACAGAGGTTTCTTCTGTTCATGCAAGAGCCAGAAGAAACCTCACAAAGATGTCAAACTGAAAGAGACCATATCACAACAAAGTATTATCCATATATAGAACTCCAAGATGGGTGTAACTGAACTTATGAGTTGCTACCACACAAGTGGCAAGAAATGGACTTTGAGGGTAGCAATTATAGATTTGGCTTTAGTTAATAGCTGGTTATTGTACTGCAAAGACCTCCATGTGGCAAACCAAGAAGAGCATTATGCAGTTTTTACATGGAAGCAGCCAAAAGTGTCTTGGCTTAGCTTGATAACTGACTTTTCAGAGTGGGAATTGGACCCAGAGATTATACTCCAATGGAAAAGTGCCCAGTGAAGGCATTGCTCCATGTCTCAATAAATGGAAGGGCTAACGCCCATAAGCTAATGGCAGCAAACTTGAACAATGCAATGCAGAGTAAAAGTATCAGAAAAAAAATATTTGCAAGGTGCTCTGCTTACAGGCATATTGCAATTGTTCGAAAGCTGTTTACACATAAGTATAAGTATGATCCCAAAAGGGGAAAATAATTTAAAGTAGATTTTGACTATTAATTAAATGTTTAAAGTGTCACAACATATTCAGAAAATTAAACAGTTTATAACAGCAGCAATGCAATTTGAGGTATTTTACTTTTTAGGGACCCGTCTTCCCATACCTTTTAGTAGTACTTTTAATGGACAACATTAAAGAAAAGCATTTCTTTAATGTCATTCAAACTAACCTATCCTATCATACAAGAGAAATCCAGAGACTAGCATGATTTTACCTCACCCAGGATACAAAATAAAGGAAGACCCTTCTCCCTGGAGATCGCCGCATGCGTTCTGGCCTGCTAACTCTTCAAGCTAGCCTTTTGTTCCCCAGAGGCATGTCTACCTCTACTTTTACTGCATTTTAACTTGGCAGTGCCCCTAGTGGTCTGATTTAATAATTACACCTATGGAAGGCTGTAACAGATTTATTGTAAGATTTTGCTGACCTTTTTGTAAGAAGTCCGTTTTAGATCAAAGAGGTGTTAATTCCTTTTAGTGGAGAGAAATGTTTTATAACTATGATTGGGAGGAAACTACTATAGCAACACCACAAGACTGTTTTTAAACCAGCTGTTAAATCTTATCAAGGTGGTAAAAAGATTAAACTCACACAGAGCCACAACCCCCTGCTCAGTCCACAGAGAAACTGTTTTAAATTATAGAGAATTACAAGCCAAATTATTTTTAATTCAGCTTAGTGTATTATGTTTCAATAGAAATATCCTACATAAGGGATCATGCTGATTGAACCATGGATATAATTTGGAGCTGAATTTTCATATTTAAAAACATCAATTTTATCTAATATTTTGAACATACAATAAAGTCTATAAACTATCATATTTTAAATTTATTTTCTTAATGTCCTCATATGTGGACNATTTTTTTTCTCAAGAACTACATAACGTAAAAATAATTTTATATTTGGGCTGATTGGGACCTAATTATTACAAAAATAAAAGAGGATTTAATGATAAAGAGCTGACATCTTAGGAGGCTAAAGCTGTTTAGCAAACCTTTAAGCTGAAAATTTCCTGAAATTAACATTGATTTCTTTTGTAGTTAGAAGTGGTGGAGCTGTAAGATTGAAGAAAGGATACCAGTTGGCGTGGATGTTTCTGTGTGTGAGTGAGTGTGTGAGTGAGAGGCTGTTCCTCATAGAAAACTGGACTGCATTTAAGACTCCCGAGTCCTAGAGTCACCTTTCCCATGTGCTGTTCCTATAGGCGGAACCTGGGAAGGCTGATACGTACCATGCCCCTGGTTTCAAAAACACGCTATCCGTTAACACCGCAAGGTGGAACTAGCATGCCCAGGAAGCAGAAGCGTTCTCCGTTGATTTTCTGCCGTCTGGTCTGTATTGAGTGCCAGCAGTCTGCTTGGTGAGGTGCTGAATGAGCCTAACCAAAGCAAATTGAACATGAGCAGCTTTCCACCAAGTTGTCCCTGTGCCCTACTGTCCCCTAAAAGGATGAAAAAATATCTGTCATAGCAATGCAATGCCACCCACCAATCCTCCCAAGGAAGTAGAACCCAGACAAGAGGCAGCTAGCTGCTGCCTTCCAGGTCTCCAGACACCTGCTTGGATTCAAACTATCACCCCTGGAATAAAAACTAAGAGCCATTCTAGTGCCATCATACACCGCAAGACCTCTAGAACGCTCAGTATACGTTGTTCAAAAAGGGTACATGACCACTTTAACAAAGTGAGGAAACTTACCCAATACAGCCACCAGGTGAGTATTATGTGATAAAGCTTGAGCAGGCAGCAGTTCAAGAATCCACACTCCATTCTGACTCATGGTGCCGATTTTCTATATGTTTCAAAGCTCATTCTAAGCCATCTAGTTTGACAGAAGAGCTCATACTTAGCGTAACAGTATATGGCTTGTTAGGGATTGCAGTAAAAAAAAAGCTGAACTAGAAGCTAAAATCTAAAGGCCCACCATGCAATGCATTCTGGGTAATGCTGATTTTCATTTTAAAGTCCATTTCTGATGTTCAGAATGGCTTAATACATTTCTGGCACCTAGCAGAAGCTCAGAGATGAGATTTGAAACTGAGCTGTGATTTCTTTTTTAAAAATTGAGTTTGAAGACAAATAAAATGAAATTAAAGATGTTTAAAAGAGCGGACTTTTACAACTGAATTCCAGCATTCTAAGCAGCATTAGGATAAAACTCCTTCATCCAACAAATTCTCAGACATGACATTTTAAAGCCAAGCTGTGACTAATGTAAAAAAAAAAAACGGAGCTAAAAACCTTTTTCATGACTGACTGGGACACATGTGCACTCAGTGTCTGTCATAAGTCTTTGCATTATTTCAAGTATTTGAATGACATTTGGGGTATAGGGTTAGTATTTAGAGGAGTTTAATCATTCCTTACACACCCTAAGTAACCACAATGCTTCAATCAAATTAAAGTAAACCATCAGTATACAAAAGGTTATTGCTGTGTAGGAGAATTCCCATTGACCATAAATATGACATCCTTATGGCTGTATATGGGATTTCCCATGCACCCTGAATAAAACATAGATGTGCAGATCGATGGCCTCTGCAGAGAGAAAAAAGCGTCAAAAGAAAGCTGTCGAATGACTGACCATGTGTACGTTCATAAAACCATGAGTTTAATGTTGTTATTCATGAAATTCTGTTTCTGTTAAACCATGAGTGTATTTTGTTGATTTATTAGGACTTTATCTCACTGTTTTGTATTTAAATGAAGCTATGCATAAGCAGCGGTCGTCTAACAAAAAATGTTTATTACTGACATGTGTACATCGATTGTTATTGTGGCTAATGTGCCTTTCTTGTAGCTGCTTGATGTTCATAATATCAGACTTTAAGTTTAAGAAATTAGTCAGAAGTGATATCCCAGTTTACTCAGCTGTATGGTGCAATTAAGCATAGCTTTGCTTTGTTTATGTTGTAACTTTAGCTAATTGGTTTGTATTCTGTTTTGTCTACAGAGACCACACACACAGACAGACACCCACATGCTTCCATGTATGTACATTCTGGCAACCTTTCTATATAAAAGTGAACTTTGAATAGGACTCCTCTTAATTTCTTCTGCATCCACATAAATATTTATAAGTGTTCTGATAAGACACTGAAGTGATTGCTGCCAGCTCAGATTCACAAAGTCTTCTCAACAACCAGCCTTACTGCAGTGGACTTCTTTAACACCACTACCTTTACAGATCCGAATTTCAGCAGTAAGCACCAATTGGACATCAACATTTATTTTAGACCAACTGATACACATGCATTAAATCAAGTTTCCATCCAAAGCACAAGTTTGCTGGATTAGTAAAGTCACAATTACTGTAGTTTAAAAGAATTTGGACACAAGAATCACATTTCTATGAAGGTGCTGTTTGCGGCTTTGTCCAGCAGGGGGCACTTATGTCCTTCTTAAGGAGATGCTTAAAGTCATTTTCTGAATCCAAACAGGAAGATGAAGCTGTGGCAGTTTCTTTTATCAGAAGCTACTAATGTTAATCTGGCCGTAGATTTGAAGAAAAGTTTTTAGAGTTTCAATCTGTTAGTGGAAGGTTGAAAGACAGGAGGCCCATATCTGCTTTCTGCAGGAGCAAAAATCTGAAGGATCATCTCGTTCATGCAAAAATGTTGTTGAAAGGTGCTATAAAAATAAAATCAGATTTGTTTTGAAGAACTTAAATAGCTCGATTTTTATGCATAATTTTGATCACAGTCTATAATGTGATATCAAGTTAGGCTGAAGCAGCAGTGTGGAAGAAGAAATAAATACTGCCACCTGCAGGTAAATGTAAGCAGTCATTTAAACCCAAAGTTTTTGAAAATTTGTTTTAAACATTTCAAAACAAATTTGTCATAAACTCAGAAATATATTAGCTTGAAAAAATTCAAGCCTGTGTTGATTTTGCTTGATTTTCTGTGTATGCAGAATTATGAAAAACTGGAAGGACTTCAGTAATGGGTGGGGTTGAATAGGCTTAAAAATTTCCACAATCTTTTAAACATGATTATCAGTGACTGTCAGTATTATGTTGATATGTTCAAAATAAAATAAGAAAAGATAAAGAATTGGTAGTGTGTCTGTTCAGGCAGATATCTTTCCTTTTTACACATCACTTCCTAACCCTCTTACCAATTAAGATCTAAACATGCTCCCTTGAAAAGAACATCTCATTTCCCATTACCACAAACTCACCTAAACTCACCAGCCGGGCTCCGTGGGTAAAAGCCCGGCCACCAGGCGCTCGCCATTGTGCCCGGGGCTCAAGAGTGGAGCCCCGGTGACCCGCGTCCGGGTGAGGGAACATAAAAATCCAAAGTTCTTGTCCATCAAAGGGGTCTTCGGCCTCCACTTTGTCCAGTTCCTCACCTAGAACCTGTCTGCCTTGGGTGACCCTACCAGGGGCATAAAGCCCCAGACAGCATAGCTCCTACAATCATTAGGACACTCAAACCCCTCCACCACAATGAGGTGGCAGCCCAAGCAGGTGTTGAAATCATCAATCCTATTTATGAAGACCAAAATGCAGCACTGGTCCATCGCCATGTTTATTTAAGGAACAACACAGCAAAATGGCGCCTAACAGTTTATGATTCCTTTTATAGGCCTCTACCTAAGCTATGGGCTAAAGAGGGTGTTCCGTGATGTAGCATTTCCTTCAGCCTTAGCTGTGTATTATGTCAAAACTTTGTTTTATTTCAATAAATCAATTTTATCTATAAAGCACTCTTCATGTTGGAGGAAGCTCACTGGAAACACATAATAAAGGTATTTCTGACCTGGGTTTGAACTATCCAGGATAACAGTTTGCATGTGCAAATACCAGAGTTGCGAAGTAACTGAAACTGGTGGGATTCGCCCTTTTGCTCCCATCTCTGTAATAGGGCTGGTGGATATTAAAAGCGATGTACCTTCATCTTTTCTTCACTTCCCTGGACTAACCAGGGGGTCATTGCTCATATTCTTTGCTTCATTTCTTAATAAAATAATTTTGATTTGTTCTTGATTGACTCAGTGTTTCACCTTATTTCCTTAACAATATACACGTGCATGCATGTGTGTGTTTGTGTGGCAGATGTGTGGTGGTGTTCTGGTGGGAGGACAGACAGCCAGTGTTGTAGTGAAGACCATCTAACCGAAGACCAAGTCGAGACCAAGACCGGCGCACCGCACTACATGACAAAAAAGTGTGAAATATGATAAAAATTGCATATTAAATTGATCACTAAAATATATGGTTTGTTAGGGTTTGCAGCAAAAAGAACTAGAACTAGAAGCTAAAATCTGAACCCCCACCATGCAATTGTATTCTGGATAATGCTGACAGACATTTTAAAGTCCATTTCTGATGTTCAGAATGGTGTTAACCAGTGTTGTAGTACTCGAGATCATTCTTGGTCTCGAGACCATTTTTTGATGGTCTCGGTCTCGTCTTGGACTCGATACACTCTGGTCTTGGTCTTGTCTTGGTCTCAGGTTAGGTGGTCTTGACCACAACGCTGGTGTTAACACATTTCTGGTACCTAGCAGAAGCTCAGAGATGAGATTTGATTTATGTCTTGAAAACGGAGTTTGAAGACAAAACAAATAAACATGGTTAAAAGAGCTGACTTTTAAAAATAAAAGTCAGCTTTTATTTTTAAAAGCTGACTTTTCAGAGCAGCTTAATGCTGCTTTGAAGACTAACGCTAGTCTTCAGAGCAGCATTAAGATAAAACTCCATCATCCAACAGAGGCTAAGAGATGATATTTTAGAGCTGAGCTGAGTTCATTGCATAAAAAAAACCTGCAGATGAATACAGTTGCCAAAATACATTAAGCTTTCTATGATAACTTCAATATTATAAAGGGGGCCGTTTACTAGTCTAATTGCATTTTCTTCTTTCCTGTACTGATGTAGATTTTCCACGAGGAGGTGCCATGAGCTCTGCAGACTGAACAGATGTTATGTTTCAGTGAATCAGGAAGGATGCACTGTACAATGGTGCTGATGCTGCTGCAGGTCTTTGTTCTCCATCCTCTCCTGCTGTTGCTAAGCAACATGGACCACAGGGGAGAGGTAGAAAGAAACAAATGTTGCTGCGCATGCCTGACATCCATCTGATGCACCATGCTTGTAGATACTGAATAAATACTGTCAATTATCTTTTCAATACCTGTGATTTTTAATAAAAAAAGAAATATCATTATATTGAAATCTGCATCTAAGAGATTTTTACAATTCCACAAGTTTATTTAAGAGCGAGGAGATGTGTTTGCATTACTTCTGTATTTGATATAAATTTGCACACATGATGCAGGTGGTTCCGTCTCTTCTGATTTCACGTTTTTGATGTTTTTTTCATCAATCAGTGCAGGGCAGCTGGGAAAGGTGATGAAGGAAAACATTAAAATAAATATGAATGAATTAAGTTCAGTGAAATTAATAAGTTTTCAAATGCAAGTGAAACTCAAAGTGCTGCAAAAGCAAACCCAACAAATAAAGCAGAACTAAAATACAGTTAAACTCAGTCAGATGGCATAGAAAGTTGACAAACAGTGCGATGCATCTGCAAATAAAATTAAATACATTTAAATAAGAAAACATGAGTTTTCAAAACAAGATCACAAATCAGCCAGAAACCTTGACACCAAAAGATGACAAGCAGTTTGAAACATTTTTACTGCCAGGATTTCACCTCTGGCTCATGCTACGTGTCACCCAGTGCTAGTCATCTGATATTGTCCAAGCATTTTTTCATCATATTTACTAGAATGATTTTAAAGCATTAGCAGTTCACTTATTTATGACTGTTTCCATCCATCAACTAAGCTCTGGTGGGAGGGGCCATGAGCACACATGACCTTGTGGAAGAGCGAGCGCTGGTATCGCTACATATTAGTGTATTAAAAATACTCCATATTCCTTCACCTGCAAGGTAAGAATTGGTTATTCTCTTACCACTGAGCTTCTGCAACTCTGGACTGGGAAACGAGCAAATAAGTTGGTTCACATGGAATAGAAATGGGTCCAGTGTCTGCAGAGACTGCAATAATAATCACCAATAACTGTAGCCACAAGCAGAACTGTGCTTATGTTTACAGTTACATTTCTTTCAAATTACACATGCAGAAGGTTTTGATGTCTTGAAGTTTCTTAAGCGTGCAGACTCCACTCCAGGAAGCTGTAGACATGGATGGTTAGCTGCTGTCATACCATAAATAAATTGCAACAATTTTTTTCAGGTATTCTTTGACCTTTTTGTCCACCTGTGTGTTTCAACTTCAAGTTTCTCTGCAAGGGTTTTTCTACCAAAGAGATTGCATTTCTAAACAGGTTCTGGGATTTTCACTTCCAGAGAGCTGAATCAGAGTCAACTCTTTATAAAAGTCTCATTGATTTGCTGGATCCTCCTCCAGATTTTCCTGCCTCTTTATGAAGGATTAGAATACACAGAAACAATTTATTCAATTCAGCACAGCAACTGAAAGGCCTGGTGTCTTCAATCAGAGGCTTCTTCAAAGCCGCTGTAATACAGACCTTGACAGGAGATTCTTACTGTCCACAGCCATCAGCATCTACAACAACTCATAAAACATGGGTAATATGGGTTACATAAATATTTAATTTACCTTTGGGATTCATAATGTATTGTTAAGTTGAACTGCATCTGATTTTCAGATGCCTGCATGGGTGACTTTCAAACTGTCAAAATAATTAGAACAGCATAAAACGTTAAGAAAATCATACCCATAGATTTTCTTAACGATAAAAATAGATTTAAAGTAATATATCTACTTTTATCACGTTAAAGTGGAACTGACTTCAGCTCCACTTTATTCCTTGTTGCACGATCAAGTTGTGATCAGGGAAGCATTTTGTTTTTAATTAAACATTTAAGGATGTTGAATGTGATTTGAATTTCGAGTAAAGTGACTAAAAATGCTGCATCCTCAACTCTTGTCTCAGGACAGACACGAGAAAAGCTCGTTAGTGTGACAAGAGTTCAGATGAGCGTGATGACGTGGCAGACAGGAGGTGACGTCGCTACGCTCCGTCAGTCTGTGTTGATGTTTTGGAGAACGGGAAGAAGGAGACGCTTTTTGTTTTTGTTCAAATCAAACCGTCGAAAAGGAGCCGAGGGGCCGCTTCTTTCTTCACCTCCGGCTCGTTGAAGGGTCTTAGCTTGGTGGTAGGAGCCTAACGGCCGGCCGGACGGTGACCCGACCGACACTTTAGATCCAGAACAACGGAGCTGTCTCCATCTCTAACCGACTCCCTGCTCCCCTTACACCGACTCCACCATGACGATCCTCCCGAAAAAGAAGCCCAGCTCTGCGGTCGGAGTTTCGGACCACACCGATGACAACGACCGTCGGAGCGGGTCTGACTCTCACCAACACACGCACCCTCACACCGGGAGGACCGGATCCAGGCCGAGGGCTTCACCACCTCCATGGTCCTACCAGAGCGCCCCACCTTCAGCCAGAGAAGACAGGCGGAACATCGAGGCCAGCTCCCGGCCTCAGCAGGCCTCCCCGCCGCCGGTAGGCTCCGTGTCCCCGGTGGGTCCAGGGGACGGACGGGACAGCAGCGGAGGGATGGTTACTAGCTCTCGGGGGGAGCTGGTGGTGTCTTCCGGTGTGGTTGGATGCGGCGGAGCGATAGGAGGCTGCTGCTCCGGGCCCGGGCTGAGCAAGAGGCGGCGGCAGGCAGGAACCTGCTCCGGGGGGGTGGTAGCTGCCCTGGCCGGTGGAGGCCAGCCGGGAGTGACCGGACCGGGAGGAGTGGGCTCCAGCCAGGACACTGAAGAAGGAGCCGGGAACAACAGCGAGGATGAGTACGAGAACGCGGCCCGACTGCAGTCCGTGGACCCGGCCACCGTGGAGCAGGTAGTGAGCTAACGATGCTAATAGCAGGCTAATGTGGCTTCACGGGATGGGGATAAAAATGTTGTCTACACGGTGGGATTTCTAAAGTAGGGGTCCCTGTCAGAGCTGGAGAAATGGCCCAATGTATTTGAATGAATGGATTGTTCCAATTGAACTATTTTTCCTGGTTATCCAGGTACAGAGACACTAAATGATGTAATTATGTACCCTATCCAGGTCAAAGTTTAGCCTGCTATCCCAAATTTTCAGGTTGCTATAGTAACGGCATTGATGTTGCAGGTAACTTGTAAGGTAATAATGAGAAGTGGCTCTGCTCTCAGAGTCCAAAGATAATGATCCAAATTAAGGTGACCAGATTTCAAAGACTAAATCTAGGGACATTTCCTGCTCGGCGATAAAGTAAATTTATCAAAATTAAATGAAGAAACTGGGACAGTTACAGTTTACATATTTAATGATATTTAAACATTAAGAATTAAGAATAAAAGCAGAAACATATCTCGCCACACTGTCGTTTCCTAATTGTAATAACAGCAACAACAACAACAACAACAA
>NW_015117979.1:0-11759 GCF_001443285.1 Poecilia latipinna
GTCCATGTATATTATAATATACATGGAGTATTTTATATTCCATGTGATGTTAATGGCTTTGACAATTCTTGTACAATCCTTGTGTTCAATATGTGCAATGTAAAACACTTTAAAGACATGCATAAATTGCCTTTTAAGTATATGTTAGAAAATAACTGCGGATATAAAAGTGCTAAACAAAGAAGCACTGATACATCTTGACAGCTTCCTGTTTTTTCACTACAGATGATTCATCCGCAGGACCAAGTACTTCACATGTGCTGTACACCACTTGTGTCAAAAACAAGTCTTCATGAAAGTCACCAGAATAAGACTTCACCTGAATGTGATGCATAAATCCATTACATGCATGTATTTTGTTCATTTCATCGTTGTGCTACTCCAGGACAATGCAACAGTGTTGACCTGACAGATTAAGCCACAAGGACAGTGCATTGTTCATACAACTTGAACTTTTCACATTTTGCCACATAATTTCAAATGACTTTGAAAATGCAAAGTAAAGTTAAAATATTTGTTTTGTATGCATTACATGGATTTGTATTGGTTTGTCTCTATCAGTCTTAATTTTGTGCCAGTTCCTTGTAAAACAAGTTGAACTCCATCAAGCTTGGGACTGTAAAAATCAATTTTCCAGTTGTACCATAGATTAGAAATTAGACCTAGGTCTCCATTTTGACTGGGTCTATTATCTATTGGAAGCTGTAAAATTCAACCACAAAGTTAGGATATTACTATAGAAGTCAAATCCACTGTGATCTTCTTCTGCTTACACTCCAGTGAAACTACACACATGTGAGCTGTACTTACTCATTACATATCATCAGGATCAGGTTGGGTGCACTGGTTTTTATTTAGCTGTAGCAAAGTGAAGGAGACAAAGACATACACCATATTTATACGATTTCTATTTGTAAAATAAATCTGTCTTTTATCTTCTTGGTCATCAATATACACTACATGTTCTACTGCATAAAATCCCAGTAAAATGCATAGAAGTTTGTTGTTATGACAAAATGTGAAAATTCAAAGTTGTATGAAAACTTTGGAAATACGTTGCAATTCTACTATTTTGGGTTGTTTCTTGTCTATTGGAGAGTACTTATTTGTACTTTATGAAGCATTGTGGGGCTCAACTAGTTGTGTGCTTAATTCATTTAATTTTGCCAATGTGTTTCACTTTTTGCTCTGTAAATACTGAATGCTGATGGCAATAATGTTTTGTTAGTACACCTATGGCTGCAATGATCAATATGTCCACTTGATTTTTGTAAAGTAAATAAGAAAATGACTATTAAGTTCTTTTAAAAAGTACATTTTGGAGCCAACAGTGTGAAAATAAATAAATTTCCAACCATTAGTGCTGTGAAAAGTTTAAAATTAAGAAAAAGAAAACTGGGGAATTGCATTTTTCAAGACTAACTTGAACTCTTAAATGACTTACAATGAAATGCTTTAATAATTATGATTTATGTAGTGCCCTCTTGAGACAAATGGCATTTATTGCTGATTGTTGCATACTTTGTTTTTATTGCAGCCACAGATTTGTAATCTTGCACCTAATATGTCACAGTGCAGAATGACTTACGAGAAGTGCTTACTTCCCTTTAAAGACTTAAGTGAAACGAGATATTTATATCATACAAAATATTCAGTCAACATCAGGTCAGTTTAAATGAAGGAAATACATAAACCTAGATCCAGAGTAAAATAAAGTAAGTCATGATAACCAACACAGAACCTTTTCATTTTATCTTTGTTTGATTAGTTTTTCCTTTCAAGCATTTTTCAAGACAAAGCAATCTGAAAGTCGTGACAAATGAAAATGTAATTACTGCAACAACAAACAGGAAGAACAGGAAAACATCTACAGAGTAGTAGGAATACCAAGGCAGTCTGTGGGACTCGGTTCTCAGATGAGCTGCACCTTGGTGTCTTATTGCAAATTCTATCCAGAAGAGGGCGGTATCGATCGGCTTCATTGGCTGATCCCTGTGCAATCTGGAGAGTCTCTGCATGTTAACCCTGTAGGATGGTTCAGACAGTACTTCTTTGACAGTTTTCAGAAATGTGTCCTCTTTGTCCACAGTGGCTAAGGTAAGGATCTTAGCCGCTCCTCTGTCTTGCAGTCGTAAAAGATTGTCATACTGGTCATAAAACACAGGTAAACCCACTACTGGTACTCCATGGTAAATGGCCTCCTGGACTCCATTTGTTCCTCCATGAGTCACAAATAGTTTCACCTTTGGATGTCCTAAAAGGTCTTTTTGTGGCATCCAGTTAACCAGTAAAGTGTTTTTTCCCACATTGGCTGGTTTGCTACCTTTATAGCTCCAGATTACTTTCTGAGGTAACTGACCAAAAGCTTCAATAATTTTGTTTGTCACATCTGAAGGGAGTTCACTAACAAAAGTCCCAAGAGACATGATGATGACACCATGCTGTCCAGAGCTCTGAACAAACTCCTCCAGGTTCTTAGGAAGAGGTTTAGCTGGTTCACACTGAAAGCCCCCGATGTAGATGGCATTTGGCATGGTAGGACGGGGGAACTCAAAAACAAAGTCCACTCTCATGAGCCACAGGTCTGCTCCCCGCAACATGTCACTGTATCTAACATCTGGGCCAAAGAATTTATTACAGATTGCTTGATACTGGGGACTGATCAGAAAGGTGTCCTGAACTTCCCAGATGGTGTAGAAAAGGAGATTTTTGACTCTCTGTATGAAGGTCATTTTGTCTGTCAGTCCTGAGCCTGTCATTGGGATGTAAGATAAAGGAGAAGGTGCAAGGGCTAAGTGGCCCTCCCCACTGGTAACCCATCTCACATTATAGACTAGAGGTAGTTTAAGAGCGTGGGCTAACATTATTCCAGCTCCCCATGCAGGATCAGTCATTACCAGGTCATACTTTTTTGCCTTTAAACCATTCATAAACTTTTTATCCTCCAACATTGTGCTGGCCATCTCACACATCATTCCATGCATGTCAAACATAGCTTTAAACATTTCAACCTGCAAACTCAGGAAGCTCATAACAGAGCTCTCTCCTCTCTCTAATGCAAAAATCTTTCTGAGGATTGGGTTGATGAAATCATGATTGAAAGCTCTGGCAACAGGAACCGTGATGGTTTTGTAGTACGGAGAGTCGTCCTTGATGTACCAGCTTTTATTGGTCCTTATTACATCAATGGAGTGCCCACGAGAGTGGAGAGCTTGAATCATAATGTCCATATTCACCCAGTGGCTGCCTTCCAAAGGAATGATCAAAATCCTGCCACCGTGACCAACTCTCCATGAAAGGAATACTGCAAATACTAGGAAAAGATATGCTGTGGCTTTCCCCCTGGATTCCATCTTTAGCCTAAAAGAAAAACAAAATTAGAATTTCACAAACTAGCTAAGACATGTTGTTTTACATAGAAAATAGAAAACAAAATCCATTACATACCTGCTTTGAATGAAGTAGGTCTAGTGAGATTCTTAGTTTTCTGTATGAAATAGCTTATGTTCTGCACAAGCAATGCAATTGAAAATTCCAGAAAAAACTTGTATAAAGCGATTATGGATTAGCTTACCTTGGTGAGGGAGGCAGTTCAGCAAAAAGAAGGGGTCTCTTTGTTCTGCATTGTGCAACAAGCCTGCTTTGAATTCAAGGTTGTTCTTACAATCTGAGATCCTTTTTAGATTTAACTTTTCTTTACCTACCTACAATTATTGTCATCTTTAGCTTGACAATAATTGCATCTAAAGATGCACTAAGTAATATCAGCAGACCATGGTTCACATGGTTTGCAAAGTGACAACAGCTGGAAAAACAATAAAATATAGCTCATATGCATGTTTTTTTTTAAAAATATATAAACTTTCTTAATTGTTTTCTGAATGATCAATCATATGTCATAATTCCCAAATGGCATTGTATGATCCTGATAAAAGACTATTGGGTATTTGTTAAAATAAAAGGCTAGATTTGCGTATATTTGAGTCTATCTGTCTTTAATTTTGACTATTTTGTTTTGAAAATTCATCCTATCATGAAAAAAGAACAGTTAAAATGCAGTAATAAAACTCCCAAATGTCTGTAGTGACAGACACTGATTTTGCCTTACGTAAACTACTGACAAGCACTGTATAGCATAAACACATTTGTATATATATTTATTTATTTTATATAGCAAATTATTTTCAGTATGCAGTTATGCAGTACACAGTTGAATAGGAACTGGCCAGACTGAGAGTTAGCTCCAGTGACCCGGACGCCATAGTCTCATGTGTTCTGAAACTTCATCTACAATCATGAGATATACAGTAAATCATAAGCAAAAGAACAGGATTCTGGATGTAAGCAGCTTAAATGAGCTTCCTCTGCAGAGTAGCTGAACTAATTCTTGTCGTCACCTCTTCTGTCTTCATGACCTTCTGATTTTGTAGTTTTAATTTATCAACATTTTCTCTTTTGGAAAATTGTCTCATTTTTCTGCCTTACATAACAGGAAAATGCTGTGCAAGGCATTTTGTTCTCTTGTGACCTTATACAGGAGAACATCATATTTTATAGGTGTGTGGCCACTTAGAGGCATTGAATGCTCCAGTAAAAAGCCCATTGACTATTGTTAGTCTGTAAGTAGATTCCAGTTAACAGAACACGTGTTCTATATGCTAAGCTAAACCTCAAATGACTGAATTCCCTCTTAAGTCCTTCAGCTCTGCAGAGGCCTTTAGCAAAACATTCAAGTCACCCAGGGATGTTGATGAAACAAACGAGTTACAGGATAGTAGTTCTCCAGGACTGAGGTTGGGCACCCCAGAGTCCAAAACCATGCCTGAACTTTGTTGTTACTGAAAAATGTGACCCACCCTTAGAAGGAATTCAAGATGTTTACTCTGAAAGGAAGCAGATTGCAGGGAAACTTCAAGTCCTGACAAGAAAATCTGCAAGGAATCAGCAAACAAGCTCCTATGTTTAGCTCAGAAAATGTTTTCCAGAATGCCTCTTAATAGAAAGCTTATGATAAAAAGAAAAAGAGAGTTTTACTGCTGAAATTATGCACCAGAATTACAAGTGTCCTGATGCAAAATATTCTATACATCTACGCATTAAGAAAAATGCAAAATTAAACAAAACGAATGTCATATTAATGACATGCTTTTACTCAAAGGATATGTTCTTCCTGGGTTATGTTGTCCTGTCCATTGCTACGGCAGTTGTCATGATTTAAACTACATAAATATGTATCTACTTTTTCTTTTGTTGCTTTTCCTGTCCAGCTGCTCTTTAGAAACAAGCTTAGAATAATACTATAAAATGCACATGTACACATGTCCAGTCAGCAATTACTGTGTTCAGAGTTGCAGCATTATTTCTGGCACAATAGTATATCAGAAATCGAATGCAAAGGAATGTCGTGAATAGTCTGCACTGTCATTCAAATGTCTCAGATGGTCTGAAGAGCAGTTAATGTGCTTTTCTTTCACCTCCCGTTGTGATTAAAGACATTTCTAGAAAGTGCTGCCGGGATGAGTAGGGACGATGATGCTCGCCCATTTGTGAATGACTGGGATGAAAAGGAGAGCAGATCCAAGAACTGACACCAGAAGGAAGGCCCACAGAAACATTCGATCCAGGACCTGAGCAGCAAACTTCCAGTCTCGCACCACCTGTAGGAAAAAAGAAGCACAGATCAACCGCTAAGAATATTACCAATAGCTTAGTGATAAGGAAATTTGGAACTGATTAATGATTGATATTATTTTTCAGCATTTTGTGAAAAATGCTGAAACAGGTCAAACTCACCTCTCTGACCTGGTTTTCTTTAACCACGTGCATGGTGATGTAGCGAATAGATTCCAAAGCTGCTTGGAGGTTGTGCTGGGTGTAGAGAAGTGGAGTGAGCTCAGGGCTTGGGTTTGTCATCTTCCCTAATCCAACATTTCTTTCTGATTCAGGCACTCTGGCTGCAGCATAGCGGTCCACATGGCTACGCATCCATAGCAGCTTAGGTAGCCGATGTAGGAAAATCCTTCTCACCCACGGTGCCATGCCATGATGTGTTGATGAGGAGCGATGGTGGATGTTGATGGCAAAGACGGTGATGACGATTGAGAGTGTGACAAAGATCATGGTAAAGACCAGGTATTCCCCAATAAGAGGGATTGCCTTGGAAGAAGAAGGGATGATCTCTTCAATGACCAAGAGGAAGACTGTGAGCGACACCAGCACCGAGGTGCAGAGAGAGATCTTTTCACCTCCGTTTGAGGGCAGATAGAAGACAAGGATGGTGAGAAAGGACAGGCCAATGCAAGGGATGATGAGGAAGAGAGTGTAGAAAAGAGGCAGCCTGCGGATAATAAAGAAATAGGTGATGGTGGGATAGGAGCTGCTGCCATCAGTTCTGAGACCACGGCTGCCTGTTGCTTTCACTATCTCCCATTCTCCATTGTCAAAATAATCCTGCTTGTCCACATGGAAATCTTCCAGAAGGATGTCCACCTATGAGAATATATAATAAATTTAGTAACAGGTTACCACTGGTAATGCACTGTGCACTTTCAATGAAATTTAGACTCACTTGTGAGCCGTCATAGGTCCAGGATCCAAACTTCATTGAACAGTTCTGGAGGTCAAATGGGAAGAAGGTTACATCGATGGTGCAGGCGGACTTGTAGTTGGCTGGTGGATTCCATGAAATGGTCCCGTCGTACTTGACGACGGCCTTAGTGATAGTTCCCTCAAAACGTCCATCTGAACTGTAGAGACAAAACAACCAGAGGCTTTATAGCTCTGTGCGGTGTGATTACAGTTTTCTAAAACCCTTAAATTATTACCTCTAATCTAATATTATCATATAGCAGCCCACCCCATTGTGTCACATACTTGTCATAAAGTACAACATCAGGAAGCCAGATCCTGTCTGAGGGAACACGAATGGTTGTGATGCCCAGAAAGTCTTCAGGGCTCCATCTCAATTTCATATCAACCCATTCCTATACAATAGAGAATAAATCATTTCAGGAAAATATACAGGTGTAATTTCCTTTACAACTGACAATGGGAGGCAACACTGTTTGCTTTGGTTTTAGTATCCCATGGCATTGACCTGACACATACAGTTAATGTAAATAGGCTAAAAACAGCTTTAAATTGAACACATAGCCATTTTGGAAATGATAGATCATCTCATCTGCCCCTGCCCTTCAGTTTCCCAATGTGGCATGATGTAACTTATCATTGTGGCAGAATGTATCCGAACTGAAACAAAGAGCTGGGTTTAATCATTTACATGACCCGCCACAGGGTCCATATATACAGCTGACAGGAGCAGGAGAGGGGATGGAGCGGGCATGGGGAAGCAGGTGTGTAGGCTCAGGGTCGAATTGGCTCAAATAGATGAGAACTGTCAGTGAAATGCCACCAGACCTGATTAAAAAATCCCCACTGCTTCTGCTTACCTGCTAGAACTGAAAGCACTTTCACACACAAAATGGCTATGAGCACCAAATAGGTTTACCAAGACATAAACATGTAGTATGAGGAAATGAAATCTAAATTCAGTTATTTATGTATGCATTACTTTACTTGCCTGTTTCATCCAAACATTAGTTGTCATTAACTGGTTTTTCTCATCCTGAAAGGGAAAATCAAAACGTTAATGACTATAACACAAACCTTCAGAACCATTGCAAAGGATTAGAAAACCTTTAAGCTCACCACATCAACCAGCTGGGAGATGGCCAACCCAAACTTCACACTGATGGTCTGGTTTAGGTACTCCACTGGACGAACCCATTTCTGGTAGTTTTGAAAGAGGTATTTGAACAGTTTATCCTCTGCTTTTGCATAGGAGGAGAGATTTGGAACCTCTGAGATGTGAGAAAAGACAGACAAATACAGTTTACGGGTTGAGTATGAAATAGAACGATATCCTAGATTTTTCTACAACATTATGAAACATTACTCATAGAAAAATCATGTCAACATTATGCCTGACAGTTTGATGCCTCATTGATTTAAAAATTTAAATGAGAACAGTTAAGAGTATTTGTGTTTCAAAATAATAAAACATTGGCATGATGATTGCCCGTCTAATTTGAGAAGCAAAGCCAGACAGGAACCGTCCACTAAGCACTGACTCTTTTCTTGCAGTCATAAGGAAGAAGCTCCATGTTTGCATTTTTGTTGCAGAACAGCCTCTCCATCAAGCTTTAGCCTTTTGACCATGCTAGTTCATGTTTAACCTTATTTGGACTGGCATTGATGGATAGCAGAATTAAAATATTTCCCAGGAATTGTGGAAAGGTCCACCTCTATATAACACTTTTCCAATCATTTTTTACCACTCAAAGCACTTTACAGTAGAGTCACATTCCCCCATTTGCACTCACAAGTATCTTGTGAGTGCCTTGCCCAAAAGCCACATTGATATGTAGCAGGAGGAAGCTGGAATCAAACCTACAACCTTCTGATTGCAAGATGACTACTCTACCCACACAGCCACAGTTGCCCCATTTGTATTGTCTATACTTGCATTATATTTCCCCTTGGTTCCTTCAGTTACTGTTGGTTTATTATGTAACTCCTAGTTTGTGCTCTGTTTTTGGATTTGTTTCGGCTTCATTTCCTCCTTTGGATTTTGTGTATTAATTTAGCCTCCTTTAAAACTAGCAGTCCAAAAACAAAATCCTGTCCAGTCAATTGTCTCATTAGAAATAATTTAAAGGCCTTTGCACTTTGCCAAAGCACATTAGTAAACAGCATCATCTGAAAATCTTATCAGACAAGTGCAAAACTAACCAAAACAGGGCAGTCTTAACAGGCTGGTGAGAAGAGAAGCAGCTTACAGAACCATGCTAACTCTAAGGAGTTGCAGTGATCCAGAGCTCATGTGAGATAATCTGTCAAGAGAATAGTCCTGCACTCCCCAAATCTGGGATTTATAGTGGCATGGTAAGAAGAATGTCATTTGCAGTTCACCACAAAGCATGTAGAGGACAAAGCAACTTCGTACAAGGAGTTGCTCTACAAAGATGTGGCCAAAATTGAGCTCTTTGCCCTACATAGGAAATCCTGTAATGTTACTATGTAATGTAATGTAATACAAACAAGTTCATATTTTCATGATGCATGACTATATAATATATTATACGACATGATAGACCAAATCTTATCAAGAATCTATGTGAGGACTTGAAAACTGGTGTTCAGAGTTGTTCTTCATCCAGTAAATTTATTTTTGATTTACCCAATTAAAAATAGAATGGGTAAATATTCCTGTCTATATGTGTGTCAAGCTTGTATAGACACAGCAGCTGTAATTGCAGCCAAAGGTGGTTCTTCAAAATGCTGAGTCAGCGAAGCTGAATATCGCATTTTTTCTGAATTCAGTATCCTTTTCCTTCCACCTCTGAATTACGCACACTGGTGAGTTGTTCTACCAGTTAAAATCCAGATAAGATCCATTGCAGTTTCTGGTTGTAGGGAGACAAATAATGAAAAAGCTGATGGTGATGTCAATATTGCAAAGTACTGCAGCTGAAAATTCACCACAATGATGGCCGCACATGTGTGTATCACTAGTGCAGATACATGCCCAGCCACTGGCTGTGCGATAAACAAATTCAGGATCACCCTGCCTTTTTCTACAACATGCCATCCCATGAGACAGGCTGTTTCCTCTTTTTGGAAATGTCGTTTGTGGCCTGAGGTACTGTTGGGGAAAGAAAAAAACAATAAATAATATCTGTACAGTTTAATCCATCAAAACTAAACTAATCTGCTGCAGAGTAAAATGAATATTTAATGTTACCCATTGCATTTTGATGAATAATGTTGCTGCTCAGGAGTGAAGCATTATGAAACACAAAAACACTGTTTTCAAATGAACATAAATTACATAATTTGATGGGTGGCTCATTCCGGATATGAAGCTCGTCAGTGAAAGTAAATCTTTGTTAAGGCAGTCTCAATACAACAATCCATAAAAACAAAACTTCCCTGACAGTTTTTATTTGTGTTTACTTCAGCTTGATCCACTCATGTTGTCAGTTGTTTACATCTCTGCTTAGAACAGCTCTTAGATGCCTTGTTGCTTGAACAAAGAATGCTTTATATTTACCTAATTGTAATCATGTATTCTTTTAGATTTATGTGGTCGCACTATTTCCATTTTTTTGAATTAATTATGAATATGTGTAGGTAAAAGTAATTTCATGTTAAAATTGGAGGAAATGTGGATTTAGACAATCCTAATGTATTTAAGTATATTACCACTGACATTCCTTCTGACTGTTTCATCAACCTGAGAGGCAAAATCTTACAAGTGACTCAGTCCTGTGTGAATTATTCTGCCTGATTTGCCAAAGGAGAAGCAATTTGATTGGGTACCCTGTTAAATCATCCAACAAAGAACAAACTCGTATAAAAAAAAATCACCTGGACTTCATGATTAGGTATAGTACCTGATGCATTATATTTTGTACTGACAGAAAGCAATATGTATCCCTTTTTTCTAATTGAATGATTTAAATAAGAGTTTTTTCATGCATACAGTACAGTACTTACGAAAAGAGTGACACAGGTGGTACCAGCACAGAGATGGAAGCAGCATCAGCAGTAATACATGGAAAGTGGTCGCCTCTCCTGCTTTAAGCATCATGTCAAAGTTGAACACAAACAGCTGGTCTCTTAGACATCCCAGAGCTGTCAATAGTAACGAAATAAATTGAGTCTACTAAGAAATCACCTGTATTTATTGGCAATAACCTTAATTTATCATGCCTACATGCATCTTCTACTGACCACTGCACCGATAACACTTTTAATACAGGAATAGCACCCTGCACAAATCGAGAATGCCCTCCACCTTCACCTTGCAAACATGAACCTCTTACAAGAAATAAATGCAGTCCACATTGCAGTATGCAAAGGCTGGATGCGTACCTGCTCCGACTCTTTCTCATTAACACAGAATCCAGCGTGGCGGCAGATGAAAGGTGGAGGGAGTCCTGACAACAGCAACTGTGCTGCATCGCTCTCCTCCATTCCAGGCAGGTTCTTTTTCTTGCCTCCCACAGGCGCTGCTGCACTTCCGGCTGCATCCAGTTGTGCACAGGCAATGTATTCTGTTCTCTTTTCACCCCTCCTTTTCCTCTTTCTCCCTCCTCACAGTCCTCCTCAGCCCCTCCACCACAACCGGCATCTCTCCTTCTGTGCTCTGAGAAATCCAGCCACTCATCACATGCAGTAATAGCCATCCTCTGAATTCAGCCAAGCTGCTGCCCAGACCAAAGCAGTTAATGGCGAGCTCTGATTCCCATAACCATTACAATGTTTCCTGTGATCCACGTCTGCACAGGTGGGGACATGGTAAGACATAGCAAATGGGAGAAAATTTACGTTTTCTTATGTTTTGTGGAAATTTAAAAAAAAAACAAAAAAAAAAACAATGGAGGTGTAAGTACCATTTTTCAGGGAATCTTATTACAGATATATTTACTAACCCATTCTGTTGTGGAGTAAACGTGAAGGGAGGCATCATTGTCATGCAACTACCAAGCAAGAGAAGGGGAAGTACCTGAACTGACTTGCACCTACTATTTCTAATTTTGAGCCTATTTCTGTGTTCACTAACCTTTCAACAATGTGGGAAACTTCAGAATTCAATCCAAACTTATGCTGTGAAATCTGTGATACAGATTTATTACATACGGATGTATTTCAAGCAGTTATTTTTGTCAATTTGGATGATAAAGAAAGACAAAAAT
>NW_015117980.1:0-1613 GCF_001443285.1 Poecilia latipinna
TAACGAGTACCCACAGTGAAAACAAATTCATCCCCGACAGGCCTGCGTGGCATCACAGAAGGCCTGTCGGGAAAGGGATTAATTCTTCTTTGAAGGAAAATAATGTATTGAACTTTTCACTTTGACTTTTATTTGTTTTAAATAAATTGTCTCAACTGAATAATTTCAGTTCCTTTAATTTCAGTCTTTAGATGTTCTTCTAGGTTTATCTACCCAACAGAGAAATACAACAAAGTTCAGTGAGATTTCTGGAAATTTAAATATTTTATTGTACATGATCTCAGATAGAAACTAAGTTTCTACTAGTGTTTGACGAGTTTCTGAAAACCAAATCTAAATCTTTTTTAGATAAAGAAAATTATACTGTTTTCAGTGACAAAGTCAACTGTTTGGTTGATCAAAGTATAAAACTGATTTTGTCAGCAGACATGAAAATAAGAAGAGAAGTTAAAATAAAAGTAAGAGTACCATGATTAAAAAGTTTGAGTTAGATCTTAGTTACCTTGCTTAGTCTCAGGGAAGAACAAATAAACAAAACGGTTTATTTGCAATAATTGTAAAATAAAATTAGACGCTGCTAATTTTCCTTCTATATAATATTTAAATCTGACCCCAAATTTACAAAAAATAACATACAAAATACTGTACTTATTGGAGGAGTTTTGAAAAACATGTACAAATTATGTAAAATACAATTTTTAAAGGGGGTGTCATAGTTGCCATCTTCTTGCTCTTTGGCTTATTGTTGTCTTTCACAAATGACTGCACAGTGTCATTTAATTCAAATGCATTATATTGTTTGTACCATTTGTACCCATGGATTCGGATAAAATATGACAAATATGGCCACAGACCAAACCAAACCAACTGATTCAAAGTGAAAACATTCATATGTGGTGTTTGAAAACATTTCCCTTTTTTACCTGGGGGTGCAGGGATTTCCTCTTCCTCAGCATCGTATACAGCTGACTGGCAGCTCAAGCCAGCTGAAGGACGAAGGGCAGTGTTTCTGTATGTGACAGATTACCTGAAAGATTTTTGGTCTCTGTAGTAATTTTAAAGAAGACCCAAACTACAGAGAAACCAAAAACACCTTGAAAAGAAAAAAAAAAAAACGGACACCAGCACACATTCTCTTTCAAGCACGTTGACACAAATAAATGGCACCTTTACCTTGTTGTCTCAAATGAACACTCACCTGACCTGTTTGTCCCCTGCTGCTGTGTCAGAGTGGAGGGATGCAGCTGAAGGAATGCTTTATCTCAGAGGGCAGGCTTCTGCTGTGCATACTCACCCATTCGCGTGTGTGTGTGGATGAGAGAGAGAGAGAGGGAGACATCCCTCCTTTAACTTGGCTGGCACTTTTACTTTTTCATTCCTTTTGTATAAACACTTTGCAACTTTGCTGCTCTCAAATTTCTTCAGCTCCACGTCACGTCAAAGTGACAGATATCAATGAAAAGCTGAGGTGGTTCACTGGAGAGGAAAGGTTTTGCTGTAAGACTGTGCTATAGGCCTACTGTAAAAGAGCTGCAATGTAAAGTTAAAAATGATGGCTATATATATATATATATATATATATATATATATAGAGAGAGAGAGAGATGCAGCAC
>NW_015117980.1:6958-11756 GCF_001443285.1 Poecilia latipinna
CTATATATATATATATATATATATATATATATATAGAGAGAGAGAGAGATGCAGCACTGTTTAAACAGTTAAAAACGGTTTCAGATAAATTTACATTTCATTCCTACTTTCTAGAAAATCACGCTGAGATGAAGTGACTTTTATTTCCAAATTAAACAGTGATGCAGTCGTTAACTAAGGCTGAACCAAGCCACAGTGAAGGAGGGTGCGAGCAAAATTTAGCCATTATTTCTATTATATCTTTTTAGTTTCATTAAAGCATTAAAATAATTCAAGTTACATTTTAGTTTTAAAAAGTGGTTCTTGAAATGAACAAATCTTTTACAAATCTGCGAAGGAGTGTGTGATCAGAGTTAGCGATGATCATTTCCATTTATCTTGCGTAATTTGAAATGTTTTGTCTTCCAACAGGTCAGTGGTGGAAGCAACTGAAGTGGATCTGAACATGCGTGTTGGGCTGCATACAGGACGGGTCCTGTGTGGTGTGTTGGGCCTGAGGAAGTGGCAGTATGATGTCTGGTCAAACGATGTCACACTGGCAAATGTGATGGAGGCTGGTGGGCTGCCTGGGTCAGTACCGCCTGTCAGAGCCTGTCAGGCTGAAATGAAGCAGCACTCGCAGGGAAAAGAAAGGGGGAAAAAAAAACTGTTCAAAATGTGTCAATTACATTTAAGTTGTGTTCCGTATAAAGAATTATGGGGAGTCAGAAATGAATAAGATTAGCCAGATGTCGATGTACTTCAAGCACTGCTGACTGCAGCTGGATTTCCTAATTAGGAAAACAAAAAGCTGTGTATGAAAAAAGGAATAACTACGCCCTTGCGGCTACAACTCAATTTGAAAGGGAAATTAGCAGCCAGGTGCTGCTAATCAAATGCACTGGATTAACTGATCATCAGTGTAACCAGCTCTACAGGATCAAGCTTTGCTCCAATGGTTTATTTTGTTTTTTCTGTTTTTATCAGTTTTCATCAACTCTGAAAAGATTCTCTGTCACTGCAGAGGCAAAGCTGCCCCACAGCATGATGCTGCTGGCACCAAGTCTCATTCTAGGCTGACAGAATGATGTGGAGATTTTTTTTTTTTTGTTCAAACATACATGTCAAACAGATCAACTTTGGTCTGACGTTCTCCTCAACTTAATCCCTGACCTGATTATGATGTTGTTTGTTCCCTTATGTTCTCTAAAAAATCTCTGAGGCCATAGTGATTATTTACTAATTAGGTGTCTTTTGATGATACTGGCAATATGTTTCTGTTTATTCAAGGGGTCTTTTTCGTTGAGGAATATTGCTAAAAAATGACCAGAATTCAACAGATGCTACTGACTGGTTGAAGGTGGGACAGGACCTCAGGAACGAGTACTGAGCCCCTTTTTGTCTTTGGAAAATAATCAAAGAGACTATATTAAATCAACTGGTGTAGCTACATGTCCAAAGATATGAATAAAATGTCTTATTCCTTCTGAAGTCACATTATTCATAATGTTCTGAAATTATTTAAAGCCTTCGTGGGATTTTTCCTCTAAAAATACAGCATCGAGAACCAAAACAGGGCTGAGCGTTGGTAATAAATTTCAGTTTACGAAAACCCATGTACAGTAACAAGCAGATTTGCATTAAAAACACTGTGAAATGAGGTCATCTCTTTGGCCCAGTTTGGTCCAATGTTTTATGTTGGGTGATAAGATTTTACCTCTCCAGATAAAATTAAATGAGTCATTAGGATGAAAATGTTCTTACTGTGAAGAGTTTTGAGCAAACCGAGGGGCTATTAGCCTGATAAAAATAATGAGGAAGGAAATGATTTAAAACCTCAGCGGCTACTTTTAACACTAACTACTTTCATCTTGCTCCCAGTAAGGTGCACATCACGAGGACCACCCTGGAGTGTTTGAACGGAGACTATGAGGTGGAACCAGGCTTTGGCCACGAGAGGCACGCCTTCCTGCAGAAGCACCATATCGAGACATTCTTCATTGTGCCTTCGCACAGACGTAAAGTACGGTTCAACGCCTCTTTCGTGCTCCTTTTTACCCACCAACAAAAACTTGAGAAGTGCCACAGCTGTCAGTGTCGTACAGTAATAATAATCCTCTCATGCAGAGGGAGAGACGGAGCATGTGCTAAGCTGGCGTACACATGGGTAGTAAAACTGTCTCTCACACACTGCACATGTGCACCGTCAGTGTGTGTGTGTGCGTGTGTGAGTGCGTGTATGCATGTCATAGTGTTTTAAATCCTCAAAAATACGCAAGCATGCATACACAAGCAAAAGCTTGAGATGTCGAGATTTTGTAGCCTTATATATAACATATTAGAACCTGGAAAGATGGGAGTTAACCCTTGTATGTAGAAATGGGGTCCAAGCGACCCCACACACGTAAAACTTGTATCATTTGCCATAGTGCTCTATGTTTGCCTCAGTCCTCGCACACACAAGGGTTAAAATAGGTCCAGTTTACTATTATTGCTAACACCACCTGTTGTCTCAACTTTCAGATTTTTCCTGGGATTATCCTGTCAGACATCAAACCAGCCAAGAGGATGAAGTTCAAGACGGTGTGCTACCTGCTGGTGCAGCTCATGCACTGTAGGAAGATGTTTAAGGCCGAGATCCCCTTCTCCAACGTCATGACCTGCGAGGACGACGACAAGGTATGTGACTTGCTCAACCTGGCTCGAGATCTCTCCATTTTTCTAGCCCTTCGAAATGGTTGTGGAGTCTCCAATCTACACACAGGTTCATTAAGCATTATGATTAAGATTAATGAATATTTTTACATTATACATACTGCATTGCTACATTACATTGGACAGGATGAAACAAGATGTCTTTATTCACATCACTTTAGCTCTGCAGAAATTAATGCTTTTACCAAAGAATATTTGCATAAAAGACATGTTTTCTACAAGAATCTCATTTTATTTATTGTGTATTTTTTAAAATAATTTTAGTATTACTAAGTTAAATTAGCAATGATATTATTAAGGTAACCATGGCAACACTAGTTATGAAGTAGGTCTGCACAGTTTCAAGAAAATAAGATATTGGTTAATGTTGCAATAAAGACATGACTGAAAAACTTAATTCTATGGCATTTTTGCTTTAGACTTATAAATATTGAGCAGTTTATCAAGTGATTGGAAAAAAACAAACATACCATAAGCTTCACAGGAGTGGCCTACCTGCCATAATTACACCAAAATGCATCAAAGCTTTATCACAGAGCAACCAATATCAATATCTGAAGTAGTCCAAATATTATTTGCCTCAGATATGACTCATTTTTCAACAATATAAACAATAAAAGGGAAAAGAGGCAAAAATTAATCCATGAGAGAGTTGTGTAGAACGAACACACACAAAGGCCAGACATACCCCAGACAAAGGCAAGTACTGAAATATGATGTAAACAATGTCTTGAATAAACAAATGGCTCACACACTGCAGCACCCAAATCCTGTCTCATTCATAGCGCCCAAAGCATAGCACTTATAGGTAATGTTTTAAGCAATTAGAATATGACTAGAGTATGACTTTATACACCGAATGTTGAAGATTTTTGGGAGAATATTTAAATGGACCCATGCAAGAAAAGTGGACCTTCATGGAAAGTGTGCATATTACCAAAGCAGCTGCGCATTTGTTACTGAATTAAGTTTGCTTTTAGAAAAGTCATCTGGATTCTCAACACAGCAGTAACTCTGTTTGATGGCTTGTTCCTCTGTGGGTCGGTCAGTCGGGGTCTTTGCATCACAATGTCTGGTCGTCAGAAATAGCCCAGTACCTTTAATCCGTCCAGCTGTGTGAGCTCGGCCAGATTATTAGTACCTCTCAATTCTGATGACGTTGCATTTTGTATGCTGGTAATCACCCACAGTCTGGTATCCTCTCCTCTAATAGCATTACGCACATTGTTACATGATTATCCAAGTAGACAAAATCCTGGCATTGTGACACTGAAGAGCTTAGCATCGAATTATAACACTGGGATGTGTTGATCTTGAAACAAAGTGTCGACTTAAGTGATGTTTGGAGTTAAAAATATTAATTTCAGTGACTTGTTAAAATATAACTATTCTGACTTCTTCTAGAAGTTTTTAAATTATTTTTTGTTGGTGGTTTGTTGTTGAAAAATGCTATTTTTTTTAGTTGAGCAAAACCTGGGAAAAAGTAAAATATGCAATATTTTTGAAAACTTAACCTTAACCTTGGTTTAGACGTGTTGTGCTCCAGAGTTTGAACCACTTTTGACGAGGATTTAGTTGTTGGTCATATACCCACATATTTCACTCTGAAGAACTTCTATATACAGAGAAGTTCATGGTCCACTCATTGACTGAAAAACACTTTGATCCTGTAGCTCAGGGGTGTCAAACTCAATTTCACTGAGGGCCACTTCAGCATATTGGCCCCCCTCAAAGGGCCACATTGACGGTACAAATCAGGAGTGCATCCCTGCTAAAACACACCCCAGACAAAAGGTTGACTTCCCTCATTCAGTTCTGTAGAGGCTTATCAATGGTCCAGGTGTGTTAGAGAAGGAATGCATCTAAAGCTGCAGATGGTAGCTCTGGAAAACTAGACTTGGGCAGCCCTAGCATAAATGTATAAAATACAATGTTAAAAATAAATTAAACACCACCTCATATTGTTAAATAACTGATTTTATGTATTGAAGTTTTAAATATTACATTTGAGTTTCCATGGATGTAAAATTACTGCTCGGTTTAAAAAATTACAATATTTTAATCAGTGTTTAAAGGTAAGCAAACAAATAATAAAAAAATCATG
>NW_015117981.1:0-5545 GCF_001443285.1 Poecilia latipinna
ACTAAAACGACAAAACAACAGCAAATAAAAATTAAAAATTAAGAAATGATTGCGACAGAAAATACATAATGATGTTACAAAAGCAGCTCACAGCAAAACCAAATCGTGGCTAGTTCTCTGAAGTTTCTGTTGTGAGGAACATTTTCCACAGAATATCTGTGTTTAAACTGGTAAATTTAAAATAATCACTGGATTTCGTCAGATTTCAACCGTATTTTACTTTTACACAAAACCTTTTTAGACTTTAATTAGCCTGAAACAATTAATCGTGATGAATCGATTAATCATCAACTAATTTAGTAACCGATTAATTGTTAACTGGAATATAAACTCATAAAAAGGCAGTTTGCTGAAAGAATAACACACTCAGCAGAAATTAATCAAAATGTTTTATGTTCTACCCAGAACTCCTCCAGTTTCATAGTTTTAGCTTCACCTAGTTCAAATTCTGTAAAAATATGTTCTATTAAGTCACCTTTTGCTATCTAGCTATTAATCAATTAATCCAAAAATGAGTCAACAGATCAGCCGTAAACTGTGTTGATGTAAAGTTGAGCAGAAAGTTTTCACATGTTGATGTCAGAACTAGTTATTCACCTGCAGATGCATCCTTTGCTACAAATGATCAACCGTATGCTAAAGGAATGCTACGTTATTGGATTTTAAACAAAAAAAAAAATTGATTTTCTTATTGTGAAAAGGAACTGAATTTCTTATTTGTATTTTTTTAAATGTATTATTTCTAATATTGTATGAAAAAGACTTGGGTGATTAAATGAACAATCTGCAGAATGTGGCCTTTTTTTGACTGGTTAACTGATTAATTGTCAATATTACTAAAATAATCGATGCCTGCAATGCACGGCGACACGTCCCTCTGAAGTGGCTGTAGGATTGTTGCCAGAGCTGCAGCGGTGAAAGGGTGAGGGTGCATGAGGGGCAACGGTGCTGCAATGCAGGCTTCCCACTCTGGCACGTCTAAATAAGGCGTCGAGACGGCGCCTGTGTTTGTGCGCTTGGTTTCCACCATAGTGCAGCCAAGACACCCAATCCCCACAGCCAGCGCTCTGTCAGGACAGGCCCTCCCTGCGCCGCGCCCTGGAGCTGCTTTCTGTCACAAACACTCGTAAAAATAACAAAAATGTTCTTCTCTGCGGTTTTCTTTCTGTTTGATGTGTGATTGGGAGTTTGCTTTACTTGAAGTTGTCCGGATGCTGGCTGAGGGCCAGGGTGAGGGTGTCCAGGGCGTGACGGTGATGTTTCTGGGAGCTCAGCAGCAGGGTCAGCAGGTGGAGGGACGGCAGGTCATCGGCGCGCAGAGACAAAGCCGTTTGTAGCGGCTCCATGGCTGCAGACACCTGGAAAAGCAAAACGGTTTTCAGGTGAAACTTCAGACTCTGTAGCTGCGTTTCTGCTACAAATGCAAATCTTTGTTGATATTTTACTAATGTTGAAAAAACCAAACTTTGCAATTGCAGTGTTTGAATTAAAAAACAAATTAAAGTTACGTGTGGATAAGCTTGTTTAAAAAACTGAAAAGAAACCATCAACCTCCTTACACTTCCTGTCTTCTTCGTGGTTTTCACCAGTAGTAAAATCCACTTGTTGATCGTGTATTTCCTTCGCAGTTTTGCAAAATATCCAATTTTGATATGATTGAAAAACAACCTCATCTTGGCGGCAAAACTTTTTATTGAAACTTTCAATTAGCTCAGTTTTATGGTCACCAGAAACGCAGCTATTAGCAGCGTCTCCATTATATAATTGCTCAATTTGACATTTTGAAAATAAATGTGCTTAATGGAATCACAACAATTAAAAAAAAACTCCTGTTTGTTGATAAAAATTGTAAAACTGCAATAGAAAGTTTTTTTTCTGCATCACACGATCGACAAGCGGATGTTACTACTGGCAGAGATGTTGAAGAAGACAACAGGAAGTGGTAGAAAGATGATGGCACTGAATATTTTTAATGACTTATTGAGGAACAAACTTTTTCACACGTCATTTAATTCGGTTTCTTATTTAATGGAAACTTCACAATTCCACAATTGTGTTTTTTCGGCATTAATGGAGTGTTGACAAAGTTTTGCACACATTTGTAATGAAAATGCAACAATGTGACATTGCTTAAAGGCTTGCTTGTACCTGGCGTACGAGGGCCAGCTGGAGAGCCAGGTACATGGAAATCTGAGCGTCCAGTGGGTCTAATGAATTGGCTCTGTGGAGGAAAGGCAGAGTTTTTATGTTCTACAAACACCTGAACATCAGCTCCTGAACTCATCCAGTTTTCATAAACCATACTGAGCTTGCTTTAATTTATGGCGATTCATTGATTTATTGCTTATTATGACAGGAAGTGACAAACAAATAAAGGAATGAAAACAAGTAACACATACTTGTTTAATGCCTGCAGGGCTTTTTTGTTGAACTCATTCCGATCAGCTGACAGAGTGGCTGAAGACGAAAAACAAAAACAAATCGAGTCACTCAAAAGGTTAGAATCTCCAAATTCAAACATCCATCCGTACAGATTCACAGGCATCTGAGGACCAGGTGAGACTTTACCCTCAGAGGCCTGAAGGCTGAAGCTGAGGCCCAGCGCCAGGTACGCCCTGGGGAGGAACTCCCTGGCCTCCTCTCCCATCGATGCCACGCGCTTCGACAGGTTCTCCGCCTCCTTGAACTTCACATGAACACACAGAAACCTTCGATGCATGGACTTTTTAAGTATTTTGTATCCGATTAATCGATTATTCTGGCGATTAATCGGATACAAATATTGCCACATAAGAAAATGCAAATGAATAATTAAAATCCCTTTTTAAATAAGAAAATCTATATTATGTTGGCTAAAACGCAACAAAAGCATTATTTTATTTAATCCTTGATGATTTGTGGCAAAAGATGCATCTGCAGCTAAAAAAATCCTAAAAACAGGTGAAAAGCTCAGGTCTTTAAATATACCATATGGCGGATATGTTGATTTATTTTTGAAATGATCAAGGTTTTCTCAAGTTTTGTGATTGGATGATTGGTTTTATTTCCACATAGAAGGACAATAATGTTTTATCGCATCATATTAGCTTTAGGTTTAATTCCAAGTTGTCATTTCCTCAGTTACCAACTATGCCTGTCGATAAATGGTAATATTGTTGTTTTGAGACAATTTTCAAACCTCAAAGATCAATAAGCTTTGATTCTAATGAACATTTAACAGTGGAACTGGAAGATTATATCCAAAATAAATAAACAAAACAATAGAAACAACAAATAAAATTAATTATGAAGTCTCTGTAAATAAAATTGCTCTTGCTAGTTGAGACTAAACCTAATCGCAGTAACTTCTGTTATAATTTGGCATCCAGGTAAATTTCCTACCATGACAGGCCTAACGGTGCATGCAATTCAATTCATGCAACACATTTTAAATCGCTTGGAATCACCTTGGGTACGAAAGGTGCGACACAAATAAAGTTCCTCCGCTGTGCAGCAAATGGTGCTGCAGCAGGGAATGAAGTATTGATGGGCTGGGCCTGCTGGGAGTTTAGTGTGGGGACAGTCTGAACAGATTCAGCTGAAGGACAGCGCAGAGTTTGTTGAAGGACACACACACACTCGCCACACACAGGCAGCAGCAGCAGACTGCAGGCGAGGGAGAAAGTGTGCCACATGGTGTAAGAGCTGCGCCTGGTGGCGGACAGGCAGGTGGGGAAGGTGGGTGTAAGGGGGTAAAGCTAACGCTAATGTCGCGCTCCCCTTCATCCTTTTTCATCTCCGTTTCTCTGAATCAACCATTTTACTGCACAGCCTGTCCACAAACATCTTAGGAAGATTACGCCATTGTTGTTTTTTCTCTCTTGACTGATGTGAAGATCTGCAGCGCTGCTCTTCAGGAATTTAGAAAAGCAGCTTTGCTTGCAGATCATCAGTCCTGCCGCAGATATCATGGAGCTGTAGAGAAACCTCAGCGATGTTCAGAAAGCTCCACGTGGGCTGGATTAAGGAGCATAATGTCGCTGGACAGATTACAGCCCAGACTGTCCGGTGGAGCTGATGGTGGAGAGCGGTGGCCCATTTCTGTAATGCCGCGCTGCACTATGGCCATAGTGTCCCATTGTGATTAAAACTGTAAGCTCCTTAGTGTCTCTGGCCTGCCATGATCTCCAGCCACTAACAGATGCGCTGTCTCCATTCGCCTGTTGGTTCCTCTGTTCTAATCTGGCCTCACTTTCTCTTCCCGACTCATTTCATCTCTGCATCCATCGATCCCACTCTTTATTGATGGCTGAGGTTTTTTTTAGGGAGAAAAGAGAGGAAGCGAACCGAACTTTTCTGCTCTGGATGAAAGATAAAACATGGCAGAAAACCTCTGACCAATCACAAAGCTGCGCCCAAATGGTCAATGGTAGACGTAACTTCAGATGAATTATGTGTGAGTCTTCACTGATGATACAATAAATTATGCTGGACGATAAACTGACCCAGAAATTATTGCAATAAACGATAACATTGTTGTTTTGAGACCATTTTCAACTAATATAAACATAATCCAAGAACACATTCTCAGAGATTAATGGGATACAAAAATTATCACATTCTGCAGATTTTTTATTTAGCCTTTTAATGTAATATTAGAAATATATAGGAAAATGCAAATAAACAATTCAATTCCCTTTTTAAATAAAAAAGAATCAATATTTTGTTGCCTAAAATGCAATAGCAACATTCCTTTAGTGAAAGCTTGATCATATGTAGCAAAGCAGGGTTTATATATATATTATAAGCCTGGCGGGCCACCAGGCTTCACTTGTCGCCCCACCAGGCTGGGAATCGTTTATTTATTTTAATGTAGCAGTGACAGCAAAAAGGGTTAAGATAGGTTTATGTATACTGCTCAAAAAAATAAAGGGAACATTTCACTTTAATTTTGTGTGTGGCTCCAAATCCAGGCCTCCATTGGTTAATAAATTTGATTTCCATTGATGATTTTTGTGTGATTTTGTTGTCAGCACATTCAACTTTGTACAGAACAAAGTATTCAATGAGAATATTTCATTCATTCAGGTCTAGGAGGTGTTATTTGAGTGTTCCCTTTATTTTTTTTGAGCAGTGTATAATAAAACATCAGTAATCTTTAGCCGATCATTATCAATTTAAAAAAGATAACATTTGATTCCACATACAAAACCTACAGAAATACCAGTTTTATTTAAAGCACGGTTATATTTTCTTTGTTGTTGATGTTTTATGTTAACTTTTTTTTTTACACAAAAACACAGAAGGGCAACTGGACTTCCTTAGCACCAGGCTTAGCTAGTTTTCTGGGGGAAACCCTGCAAAGGATGCATAAAAAGTAACTTACAAGTAACTTTTCAGCAAGATACAGGAGCTTGTTGCAAGTCGATAATTCCTTGAAATTGGGAAAGAAGTGCCACTTCCATTGGCACATTATTTCACTTATAATAAGACCATAAATGAAATAGTCAGTGGAACTAGGACTTTTTCATCAATATTAAGAATTTACTTACTTAAAACAAGCTCC
>NW_015117981.1:11454-11730 GCF_001443285.1 Poecilia latipinna
TCCCCCTTCAGTTGTGCTTCAACCCACCTCCTCCACGTTTCCACCACCAGCCTCCCGGATGCCTCCAGCTCCCCTGAAGACTCCTCTCTCCAGCTCCGCTCCACCACCAGTGACCGGGCCCGGGGGAAGACCTACCTGAGCTTCGTTTGAGCCGATCATTAAAGCTTGCCGCGATTCTCAGCACGCACGTCTTCCGCCGGTGTCCGAGCGCCAAATTCTCAGTCCAATAAACCGTCTAACTGCTGTTTTCTCTCTCCGTGTGAGTCTCTACAGATT
>NW_015117982.1:0-4863 GCF_001443285.1 Poecilia latipinna
AAAATCAACGATTCTAACTATTTTTCAACGTTGATTTAACATCATGTGCTATCTGGGTCTCTTACTGAGTTTGATTGCAATGGAAGTTAACTTAAAATCTCAGTTTCTGATTGGACCCCAGGCAGGAAAAGGAGGGTTTTCACGGACAGACAAATAGCTGAGTGGCAACAACTCACTGAGGCAATGAATATTTTAAATAACATCGTTAATGCTCCTACAGTAGCATCAGCATTATCAGAAGTTTTAGATAGAAGCCGACAGTCAGCATCAGGACCCCCATCTATCGATGTGGTAAAGCTAGCCGCTTCTTCGGAAATAGCAGTAAAGCCAGTCTGGACTCGATTTTAATGGGCACGACGGCAGAAGTTACGGCGCCCTCCTTTCAAAATAAAAGCACACCTCCGGTTATGTTTGAGACACACTTTAAGCTTCTTTCCAGTAGCTATAAAAGTTTAAAGCTTTATGTTAATTCATTTAGTAAAGGAAATTATGTATCTGAAAATGAATTTAAATATATTGTGTGGGGAAAAAATCCTGTAAACCACATATGAGCAACCTCAGTCAAAATTGGTGACATTTGACCGACATAAAGTCCTTCTGATTCCATAAACAGTATGTTACCAGAGACTTCTCTCAATTCAGGGTGACACATAGACACCTGTACTAGACACCCAGCAAATCTCATCCTGATTTGATGTCTAATTTCTGTCCTCAGAAGTAAGTAGAAGCTAAACCTCCATGCTCTGATTATAATGAGAAATGTCTCATAATAAATAATAATAATATAATGAGTAATTATAAATAATTTCAGATTATGTTTTATATCTCTGGTAGTTTGATACTCTGTCCTCATATTTTTCTGCTTGCGGGAGCTAATGTCTGTGTGAGCTGTACTACTTTAGCTGTTGGCAGATAAGTCCATGTATCTTTAGTGTCACACTTCAGCACAGTTTAAGAGAGTATTTTTGATCCATTAAAATTATCTACATAGTGGTTCTTACAGTATCTGTTCTGCCTCTTTGTGTGTTCCAATCAAATTCCAATGTTTCCTGATTGATATTTGTGTAGTTTGTGAAATATTCTGATTTGCCTTCACTAGGTGAATATAATTAAGTGAAATAAATTGCCTTTCTATTTTAATTAATTAATTCTAACAGCTAAAGTACAGTGACAAACGTTCAGAGGATAAAAACTCTAGACTCAGAACAAAAATCAAATAACCAAATGACCAGGCTTTCCACCTGCATTTAACTGCACCACTTACAAATCTGAGGCTGTTTGAAGCATGAAATGAGTCTCAAAAATCCTTGTGCACTCGTAACTGGATCTGAGCGTAAATGCAGTTTTATCTGTGTGTATCAAGCGACGCGTGCGTACTTAAACATTTGTAGGCATAGGAGAAGGTCTGAATTCGTAATTATCAGATTTGTGAGGTTGAAGTTAAAAAATGTATGTGTAACATTTGTAGAATTTTTGTGTGTGTACACTTTTATTTTGTATTCATAATTTCTTAATATTTGTGTGTGCATTTGACCACATATTTACAAGTATCTGGAGTTTATTTTTGCGATTTACAAATCATGTTTCACAAATACAACTATCCAAAGTTACACAAAAACAAATCCAGTATTACACATGCACAGGTATCTTGAGACTATTTTCACTATATACTCACTCAGTTAATTCACTTCATTTGGGAAGAATAAATGAATTCTGAAGAAAAAATAAAACCTTTCTGTTAAAAAAACAAACATACCTTTATTGATTTTAACAAGAGCACAGCAATATGGCTCTTTTACAAATACAGAAATATAGCCTCAGACAAAAAAACAAAACAAAACAAACAAAAAAAAACAACAAAACACACAGACACAGGGAAAAGGAAAACAAACAGCAGACCCAACAACAGACCAATCAGCATAAAGACCAGTTTGTCTTCCCACATGACCTTATGATAGATCCTCTTGTCTGTTAGGATCTGTGTTTTTCTGTGTTAGTCCAGTTTCCCCTGTGAATCTGTCTTCCCTGTTGATTGCTCCCAGCTGTATCCCGTTCCCTGATTACCTTCCCTGTGTATTTAACCCCACCTGTTGTCTTTGTCTGTGTCGGATCCTCGTCGTGTGTGATGTCGTCAGTCTGTTCCCTGTGCCGTCTCTGTTGGACTTTTCATTAAAATTAATTATTTTCATCATCATCCTGGGCCTGCCTGCGTCTTACCTCACCTCACCCAAACCGGAATCATGACATTGTCCCAGCCAGGTGTAAAAGGCAGTCCAGATTCCCAAAAATGTATCAGGCTTGTTCTTAGCAAAATAGCTCATTCAAACTAAAAAGTCAGTTGTTTAATCCATTGTGAAATTCCACATAATGTCTCGTTCTTCTATGAAGACACAATACAGCGTTCAGCGTCCTAAAAGGAAACATTAAGTAGGAATCTTAATTATTTGGGATAACAAAGTCTTAAGGATAGATATTCAAGATGCACATTTTAGGATTTAAAGGAATCTCTTTACCAATCAATCTGACTGATCACAGTCAATACATCCTTCCAAAAAGCTAACACCAGAGGACACGCCACATACAATGAAATACAAATCTTTTCTGGGAAGTACATATAACTCAAGTGTCAGGAATATTATGATTGACATGATTTAATGTAACTGGAGTGATATATTGCCTAGTCAGCCATTGTGTTGTAATAATTTGGAATTTGTGTTGGCTGACCTTGTGTGAATCAAAGTGCAGGCTTCTGACCACTCCTCACTCAACACTCTTTCTCCCAAATGTGTTTTCCATGATTGTAGATTTCTGGTTGAAGATTCCTTACATTGGTCAACAAACAAGGAGTCATGTAGGTGACATAATGTCTTGTAATAAAGACAAAGAGGGTAGATTGAGATTATTTTGCTCCTTGGACAAAATTAAACTCTAAACCAGAAGATATCTGTAGGAATGTTTTGTAGGAATAACATGTTTGTTTTTAAGTTCTTCAAATGACATAAATACCCATAAATCCCCTCGCTGTATAGAGATCAGACACCTTGGCTATCCCCTTGACATGATTAAGCAGACCAGAGCTTAAATCCTGGGTCTGCTCTAAGTGGTCCAAAATCACTGTTGTCAAAAATGGTGAGAATTGGGATAGTTGATGTTTTCCTCCCAAATAATCAAGTACTTTTTGCCAAATCATCATTGTATTTTTCAGAAAAGGGTTCATTTGCTTAATAAGCTATTTCCTGTCCGATGAGCACATGTAAAAGTTTATAGGAATAGAAATCCACTGGACTTGAATTTTGATCCATGCTGTGGGCAATGAGGTAGTGAAATAAAATATGGCTGCCCTGATCTGGGCAGCCCAGAAATACCATAACATGTTTGGTAGCAGGGATTTAATGTTTACAGGGCCGTATCTCTGGAAGTCTAGTGTGACAGACTTCTGCTTTACATGGGCAAGAAGGAGATCCAAGAGTCAGCTTCCATCCAAAAAGTGACATCATTCAGGACTGTAATAATGTTTCATACTCTGGAGAAGAAAAGAACTAAAAAGAAAGAATAAAATGTTTTCCCACCAGGAGATCAATGCCATCTTTGTATCCTTGCAGTCCCTGAGAGAGAAATTATCTACGCTGGTAAAACAGCAGATTTTCCCTCAGTGCATTTCTGCAAACCTAACTTTGCTATTGTTTTTCTACTTCTGCCCATAATCTGACTTTCTGGGTTTCATGCAGACAGCCACAGAGAACCTTACAGACCATACTGTGTTGGCATTGATAGCAAAATGTATGTCACAAAAGCATTCGCTGTTCATAGAACAGTAGAGCGGACTTGGAGCCACGAATTAGACATTATGTTCATTGATATAAACTGTTTGGGGCATCTGGAAGAAAGGCTATCTGGGAAAAAAAGAAAACATGTTCTTCTCTCTTACTCAAAATATTGTCAAAAACAAAAAGTGAGCTCAAACCCTTCTCCGAGGGCAACTTTGGTATTTTATCTTCAAACTTTTCCCTCACTATGTCTCATTTAAGATTAATTAAATTATATTTTCCTAGTTCAGATCGAACCTCTTTCTGACCTATGAACAACTCTCTCTCTCAAGTGTCTGTGTGCAAAAATAACGACTGATGTGTATTATGTCTAAGGATGAAAAGAGAAAAAGACTTTGTCCAGTACTTAAACTGCTCATTATTCATTCCTGTCTTAATGAACAATAAAGCTCGACAAGGAAGCGATGAAATAAACGTTTTTAACTTTCCTTTCAGCCTTTGTTTAACAGCTCCAATCCCTGATCACAAAAGGTAAATCTGCACCGCTTCATTACCTTTTTTACGACAGACGTTTTAATCTTTAATGACTCTCCCATGACCATAATGGAAGTGTATGCTGCACCACAAATAATCTTTGCAAGTCTTCACTAAATTTTCCTGATACGAGTCTTGATATTTTGCCTGTACAACAGAAGCCTAAAACGCAGAAGATTTGACAATTATAATCGTTGAAGTTTAGATCCACTGATTGTTTTGATGTCTGAGATATCTGTTTTAAGAATAAAGTCAGAGAAATGCATAGAGAATTAGACAACATACCAATGTACTTTTTTTTTCTCAGCTATGTAACAAAGCAGCAGAAAGCTCCTAAAACTAGACTCCTGAATTTTTATTTTCTCCAAATTCTCACAGTAATAAATCAGAATCGTCCCATGAAAATTGTATAAAAAATATTTACCTAAAAAAAGGAAAACAATGGAAACCTGCTTGTGCAGAGGTTCCCAAACTGTGTGTCATTGCAGGGGGAGGGGGGGCGCGGGAAGCCGTCTGGATGAAAAAAAAAGTACATTGGTATGTTGTCTAATTCTCTATGCAT
>NW_015117982.1:10598-11699 GCF_001443285.1 Poecilia latipinna
TTTTTTTTTTTTTGCAAGAGGTACCCAGCTTTTATCACTTCGCAAAAATTTCATCAGCACAGAAACTCCAAAGCACACAAAGAAGCAACATTTTCCCAGCTGATATTTATCAAATAACAAATGATGATGGACAATATGTTCACGCAGGTTATTCACCTACCTGCATGTATATATTGCCCATCATCATTTGTTTGGACTTTTTTGCGTGCTAAACAGAAATGGACAAATTTGCAGATTTAGAGAACAGAAGTCCTAAAACACCTGCCAAAAAATTACAAAGTCGCCTATTTGGGATTACTTTGGTTTTAAACGTGATAAAAGATGTAAACAAGAGGATGCTACCAAAGTAGTTTGTTGCTTGCGCAGATTCAACAAAGGACTTAAGCATGACAAATCTACATGGTGATGTTTCACCCTCAGGTTGAAAACACTACACAGTCACCAGGTGCTACTCCACCATCTCTGAAGAAGCTTTTCATCAAATACGTTCAAATATGAAAAGGACAGACCCAGATGGACTCGGCGCACCTCGGCTGTAAATATCTTTCAAAAGAAAATGCATGAAAAGCATTTCACATTGATGTCACAAATGGCAACCATAAACACACCTTCTGATCATGCCTACTGGAATTGCCTATTTTTTAGTGGACTGCGTCTTTTGGCTTTGATCAAAAGCTGTTATTACCAGAACTAGGAGAGTTCCTCATGAGCCAAAATACGTATTTTTAAAAATTCCTCATAAAAACAAAGAGCCGGTGAAGAGCCGAGTCTGTCGTCAAGAGTCGATGAATTTGCCCAACCTTACTGAGTACAATGGGGTGATGTGGCTCTAGTGTAAAGTCTGGTATGACTAGAAGCTTGCCAAATAAATAGTCTTTTCTCTATCATTTGGACTGANGTAACTTTATTAAAGAACAAACAAAAAATAAATAAAAAATCAGTCTCAGTAAATCTCAGTGATTATTGTTTCAACAAGGTGTTGCACAATTCTGTGCGTTTCGGTTTCATTACCAAAATAACTAGCAGAGCAGGAGTTTAAAATGAACTAATCAACCAACGCTGTGTTAATAAGAGACTTATTAATAATCTCAAAATAAATAT
>NW_015117983.1:0-545 GCF_001443285.1 Poecilia latipinna
TGATTGATTGATTGATTGATTGATTGATTGATTGATTGATTGAAACATGAGTTAGGACGTAGATAACTTGTGTGCCTTTTTTGAGTAATTTTATTATAAAGTATTGTTACTGTTACTTGAGTAAAATTTCTGGACTCATTCAGTGAGTAACTTCACTGAATGAAAAACAAACATGTTTTAACCATAAAATTCACCAAACACAGACGAACCTGCAGTTTTTTCTAGTTTCATAAATTTTGTCTTGAGGGAAAAAAAAGATTTAGAAAAATGTTTATTATTCCTAATTTTGTTATTTCATAATTGTGGTATTTATATAAATTATTTTCAACTATTTATTTAAAATACCAACATTTCCATATAACTTTGATTATAGTGGTGTAATGTTTAAATATTAAATAATTTCGGTTTTGATCAGTTACTCCGACTTTTTACAAAATACTTGAGTAACTTCTTGGATGGTTACTTTTTACTGTAACTTGAGTATAATTTCTGGGTTCTCTGGTTGGTTTTATCCATCTGAGTTTATGATGACCAGTGTTGTGGTA
>NW_015117983.1:6201-11688 GCF_001443285.1 Poecilia latipinna
AGTATGACGGCTGTGGCTCTTCACCTGTCGGAGGGTCCGGTGCATTTCAGCCTCACTTCTGTCAGACTTGCAGCCTTCAGAATGTGAATGTAGTGTGATGTGCTCTGGGTTATGAAGGCCAAATAAAGCGCCACTTCCTGTTTTACATGTTGCGTCACCATGGTGTGAAGGGCTGCTGCAGAAGCAGATACGTTTCCCAGAGCAGAAAACAGCCACTATAGTGATGCAGCATCACACTGAGGTCGTCTTTAAAAACGAGGAAGTGAACCCACCCAGTTCACATGCTGAGATCGCTCCAGCAGCTGCTGGACATTTTTCTGATGTTTAAGTCTTTATTATTTTCTTTGTGAAGAATGAAGAGCAAAAAGGACGACGATTGTTATTCTACAGTGAAAATCAAAAATGAAAAACCTTCTCCAGAAAGTAAGTGATTCCATATAAATTACAGATTTTATGAATATTTAAAAGCAACATTGCAGCTCAAATCCACTTAATACGTTTTTGTTGCCTCTATGGAAAGTTGTAATGATGTAATAGGAATTGTTTTTATGTCGCATATAAACCTTCAGCCTTAATCTCAGGAAGCCAAGTTTAGTTGTACAGAACATTTCAGGTGGTTGCAGTGCAGTGGCATAATAAAGGAAAGTAAATACGATTTGGAGTATGGACTAAAATTTGTGATGTTTCAGTTATAAATAGAAGATTCAACAGCAACTCCACACAAATATGTTTTTACCTGGGTTGAAATGAACTCAGCGTTTAGTAATTTTTCTCATTTTCTGGGAGTTTGTTCCAGATTAGTGAAGTATAGAAATTCAATAACGCCTCTGCATGTGTGGTTCTGATTCTGGAGAAGCAGAGTAGACCAAAATCTACAGACCCAAATGGTTTCATAGATGAAGCCCACCAGGCAGACCCATGAAGACACTCCTCCACCGATCATTTCGACTGAAGATTAACACATGGATGAGTTCCTGTATAAATCTAGTGAGGACATTTGTATGATAAAGTTAGACTTATTCTTAAGACAAAAGGCCGACTTTGTAATCATCTTTATGTGTCTCTGAAGGCTCAGGTCAGACTATCACTAAAGCCAGATTAATGCTCTGATCCCTAGTTTCTGATTGTAATAACTGAAGCTTTGTGCTGACTATTGATTGATCCTCCTTTGGTACAAAATATTACTTCATTTATTCAGCTGAAGAAAGTTATGGCACATCCACTCATTGATTTGTTCTGTGCATCTGCTCAGCGCTTCAATGGTTCACAGCCAACTGGTGACATTGTGATGTAGAGCTGCATCACCTGCATAGTAATGGAAACTCATCTTGTTGTTTCTTATAATCTGAGCTCATGGGAGCATGTACATAGTAAATAAGAGGTAGGCAACATGGAGCACTGCATGTGAGTTTTGGAAACTCTGGTCTAAATTTACCTGTTGACACAAACAAGCCCCAAAGAAGAGGAAGTGAAAATCTTCCTAAGATTAAATGATTGTTATAAGGATAAGAAGAAGCTGAACAAGAAGAGGAAGAACAAATGAAAAAATAGCTAGATCCCAAGAAAGTTTGCAGGTTTTGATGTTGCAAAGTCAGAACTAATAACACTGAGAGCTGAAAGAAAATTCAAAGCCAGTAAAGGATCTTGTGACTGGACTGCAGAGATCATAACATCGACACCAATCCGGGCCTGAGTGACACCAGCACTCAGGCCCAGATCCAAGCAGGATGTAGAGTGAAGGTCAATGAATAACTCTGTATTTCCTCTTTCTGTGAAGGGCTTGGAGACATCTTTTACTTTGAACTGAATTTAACTGAAGTCATATTAAAACTACAGCCCTATGTTAGAATGCAAATCAAAAGAAATCTGATTTAAATCACATCAGCAACCATTCTGATCATCGTCGTTTCTTTCAGGTCGAGCAGAAGAGGAAGCATCAGCACTCTGTCACTGCTCTCTGATGCTGCTGTGTTTTCTGGTTTTTTCTGCGCTGATGGCTGCAAGAATTGTCATCACCATGCAGAGTGAGTTTCACTTCAACCAAATAAGCTCTATACTGTATAGCTTCCTTTATGAAGAGTTTTCAAAGGTTAAAAGCATAGAAGGGCACATGTAAATCAGTAGGAGTTATGATGGTTAATAAGGGACACAGGAATGATGCCATGAGTAAGTTTGACTTATTGCTGCCCAGTTTAAACCTACTGAGATGCTAAAGTTTCATGAGAAGAAGCTGGGAGCTGAGCTGGCCTGCAGATCAGCAACAACAAGCTGAGTAGGACAGCAATCAGCTAACCATCGTTTGGGTCTCAGAAAACTGTGATATCCTGAAAGACAAACTGAAAATGTTGATGCTTCTCTGACATGGATAGATTCACTGACTTTCTGACTATTTTTCTTGTTTTTATAGTTAATGTGATGATGATCAAGCAGCAGGAAACTATCAGTAATGTTACCACAGAAAATGAGCGACTGATTGAGGAAAGAAAAATGATGGAGAACCAGAACAAAGAGATGAACAGAACACTGGGACTCCTCCTGAAATTTGAAAACATTCCAGCAAAAGACCTCTGCCCTAACAAAGGTCATTAGTTTCCTACATTAACTTTTAATTTCCGGATTAATTGTTTTGTTATTTTTTTAGTATGTGCTTATAAAGTGGCTTTCAAGACAGACCTGATCATTACTATCACAGGTTTACTTTTAAAGGCCACACCAAACTGAGCCAGGGCCTGGGTTGGAGCAGAGTGAAAGTGATTTATTAGCAACAGGTTTATTGGCTTTTTTATGTCACACATTATTGTTTTTATTTTGAGTGTACCAAGCATAGAGTCCTGTGGTACGCCACTTCTAATTTAAATAGTAACTTAACTTAATCACCTTCCAATACTGTTGAATTTTACTCCATTTCTGAAGACTTTTGAGTAATTTTGACAACTGAAACATTAAATATATTCACAGGGATTTCTTTTATATTTTTTTTCTAGTTTATTTTATTTTGCCAAAGTTTCACTTCTTTCTGCTCTTTCCTCTCGTCTAATGGATCCAGAGTGTAAACCGTGCCAGAAAGATTGGATTCTCTTCCAGGAAAAATGCTACCTGTTTTACGATTCACATCCTTGGCTGACCTGGACAGAAAGTCGGAAGTTCTGTCGGGACAAATATGCAGATTTGGTTGTTATTGATGATCTGAAGGAGCAGGTAAAATCTGACACCACCTCTACACTAACATGAAAATTTAAAACAACCATGGAAATCTGGAAGTTTCTGTGTAAAATTGATGGCTTGACGTAAGAAGGTTTATAAAAATCTAAGATAATCTGCTCACAGGAATTTGTCAGCAATCACACTAAATACTACTATGACAAAGACCACGGATACTGGATGGGGTTACAACATGTTAACAACACCTGGACCTGGGTGGATGGACATGCAGACACTCTTGGGTAAGAACCAGACAAAACAAAAATGTAAATGAAACATTTTTGTTTTTCCCCTACAAACCAGCACATTTCCAAATGACCTTTTCTTTGTCCAGCATCAGCACAACTGTGCAGTAATCAAGATGGATTCTCTGGGCAAAGGAGACGAACAGATTTAACTGCTTTATGAACAACATCTGAGAAAAATAGTAAATAGGAAAAGTCTTTCATCTTTGTGTTCAGCTCATAAAAAACAAAAGTGTGTTTTATGTATAAATAAATAAATAAATAAATAAATAAATAAATAAATAAATAAAAAATTTAAATATACTCCACCAAGGTTGCAGAAGAGTTAAAGCTACATACGTTTACAATGGTTGCCAAACAGGCTGTTGCTGTGACAACATAATCCCCTGATGGATGCAGATTTATCCATCACTGAACTCTGGGTTTGTTCCCAGTATGGATATAACTCTGACATTAAGAACAATGCCAAAACAGTAACATTATGATTGTTCGAAGTAAGAATAATAATCTAATAGCTCCTGACCAGGATTACAATAGTTTTTAGATTTCCATTACAGTTTAGTTTTATTTCTTATGATTTTTTTTGGTCTAGTTTAGTTAGTTTTAATTACTTTGAACTCTGCACCTCAAAATATTACTGTGGTATTGTCTTGTGGCTTTGTATACATGATCCACTGGGTTATGAATACTCAACAGAAGACACTTTGCTGTCGCCATTTCGCCGCCAGGGGGCGTTTTAGCGCCGTAATTTACCGACAGCTGACGTTTGAGGGGTTAAAAAAACAATTTCACGAGTTCAAAAGGCTAATAAATAGGTTCATAAACACAAAAATATTATATAGTATATTATATCTATAATTTCAATATGTTTTAGTTAGTTTTACAAACATATCACATTTCCAATTAGTTATAGTTTTTCCAAATTAATTACCATTTTTATTTATTTGTTTGTTCAGTTATTGTTATTTTGTTTGTTTTATTTAACTGTAATAACCTTGCTCCCTGTCTGGTACAGTTTCTAACATGTCTAATGAGATTAAATACATGAAACATTATATAAATGATTAACTGTCTGATGTGTCTGAATCATCAATCTAATATCTGATTTTCTGAAAGACTGCTAATTCTCTGTTGATTTTGAATGGTTTTAGATGTAACTGTAAAAAACAACAATATTTAGATATCTTTAATCCAATCTTGCAAGTACATTCCACTCATTTAATTTAATACTGATGTTATCAGTTTGATATCAATGAGCTGAGATTTTATTTTGTTCTGAGGTTCATGTTTCCGTCTTAAAGGTTCTGGGTGAAGGAGCATCTCCGTACTTCAGGTCCAAAAGCGCTGCTGGTCCTGGAGAGAAAACTCACAGAAAGCTGGGGCAAAGCAAATGATGGTTTTGCAAACAAATTCATCTGTGAGGGTGGAGCTCTTTTCGGCTTCAAGTAGCAGGATTCCTGCAGGAATGATAAAGCGTGTTATAATTTTTTGGTAAATTTCAGAACTGATCATGGAAACATCTGATAGAGATTTTTGGTATTATCATTTTGTTATTACTTTAGTTCATATTCAGTCTAATGTTAATCAGTATTATTGTGATTTTTAGTTTAAAGTGTTCTCTTATGTGTGTATAAACTGACCTGGAGGTTACGACTGCCTTTTGGTATTATCATTTTGTTATTAATTTAGTTCATATTCAGTCTAATGTTAATCAGTATTATTGTGATTTTCTGTTTAAAGTGTTCTCTTCCTTATGTGTGTATAAACTGACCTGGAGGTTACGACTGACTTTTGGTATTATCATTTTGTTATTACTTTAGTTCATATTCAGTCTTACTTTAGTTCATATTCAGTCTAATGTTAATCAGTATTATTGTGATTTTTAGTTTAAAGTGTTTTCTTCCTTATGTGTGTATAAACTGACCTGGAGGTTACGACTGACTTTTGGTATTATCATTTTGTTATTACTTTAGTTCACATTCAGTCTATAGATTATTGTGATTTTCTGTTTAAAGTGTTCTCTTATGTGTGTATGAACTGA
>NW_015117984.1:0-11687 GCF_001443285.1 Poecilia latipinna
GCCTGGTTTCAGTTGAAGCAGAGTTGCAGTAAACCTGTAGTGTACTAAAGCACCGTGCATTTTTGATAAATGCCACTATGAATGAAAGATACTTCATACTAATTATCTCAAAATAATAACTTTTCACACATTTTTCTTCATTCTTCAGATCTGACCTTGAACAAAATGAAGAAGAGAAATCAGTTTATGAAAGGTACCATTGACATGAGCTGACAGAACTCATTACTGTTCAATATAATGTATTTCTGAGTTTCCAAGTAGGAGATCATGGAATGTTTGTAGAAATATTTAAACCGGTTTTCTCACTTTACTTATCAATCTACAGATCTGCTTTAAGAGAAAATGAGAAATTAAAATCAGACATTGAAAGGTATTGTTCAAACATTAAGCTACGAAAACATGTTTCAGCTCCAAATATTAGGATGCATTGATGATCTCTAATTTATTTACAGATCATCAATGCATGTTAATAACCTGAAATAAAACATGACAATGTAAAATAAACATTCAAGTTCTGGGATTTCATTCCAAGTTTGTGTAATTAATGGTTTTATTTTGTCATTTTTTTCCACAGATTGACTAAAACAAACACATCACTGGAAAATGAGCTCCGTCAAATGAAGTAAGTTCAGAGTTGATTTTCACACGGAAAAATCACAATTATGGAGATGTAGAGGAGCGGTTGGAGTTCCTACATGATCCTAGGGTGCAAATATTCAGTTTTAGCCTCAACAACCACCTTCCAGTTGGACATTCGTCAGAAAGACGTTCTTGTCTGTTTTGTAGGGTAACATATGTTTTACTCTGAATTGTTTCAGTTGAGTTGAGTTGCAGTAAATCTGTGGTGAACTAAAGCACTATGCAATCTTGTTAAATGGCATTACGAATAAATCAAACTTCATACTAATTGTTGTTTCCAAATAATAAGAGATTCACACATTTTTTCTTCATTCTTTCAGATCTGACCTTGAACAAAAAGAACTGAAATCAGTTGGAGAAAGGTACTATTGACATGAGCTGACAGAACTCACTATTCAATATAGTATACTTCTAAGTTTCCACCTTCACTCGATGGTACATTAATTAGAGTGACATGAAATATTTTAAAATATTTTATTATTTTTACCGTAGAAGAAAAAAAAATATATTTTACAGTTTAGGTTTTTAGCATTAATTTAAATACAATAAATTCTGACTATGACCTTTTAAATAATTTTTTTAAAATAAATTTTATTTTAAGTTTTCAAAGTTTAGAATATACAGTTAAACAGACAGAACAAAGCCCAGATGCACAGGTCAAAGCATAAAACATTGCGGTTGACATATATACCCACACAGCACATATACATAATCACATACAAGGGTACACATACATAGGGGGGCGGCAGAGGGGATAGACCATAGAAGGGTTTGATCAGCTTAGTCTGGTCTTCACAAAGTGTTCCAAGAAGGGATTCCAGTAACATGAGAAAGTGTCTTTAGAGCCTTTCCAAAGTCTCTCCATTTGTATCATGGACATCATGTCCGTCACCCACAGGTGGAAGGAAGGAGGAACAGAGGACCTCCAGTTTCTTAAGATTAGTCTCTTGGCAATAATCAGTCCCAGATCCAATGGCTGCCACATTACAGCAGGTATAGACCCCGGCACCAGAGGGCATCCAAAGATTATAAGTCCTGGTTCAGGTTGTAAGAGAGTCTTGTATGCCTTGGAGTACCAATCAAATATTTTTGACCAAAGACCAGTTAGTGAAGGACAAGACCAAAAAGCATGAGACAGTGTGCCTTCAGACATGTTACACCTGTCACACATTGGAGAGACAGAGGGGTAAATCTTGTGCAATCTAACCTTTGAGTAGTGTAACCGATGTGTGGTTTTAAACTGAATTAACTGATGCCTGCTGTTTATTGAACAAGAGCTGATTTTAGAAAGGCACCTGTTCCACAAGGGTTCAGGGATTGTTAACCCCAGATCGTTTTCCCAGGCCTCCCTCAGTTTTGTGGTGTGTGCCACAGTTCGGTCACCAAATAGATGTATAATTCTTGTAATAAGATGACTTGTGTCAGGGGGGCTCCCTAGGATGTCAACAAGGCCGTGTTCAATCGGAAGAGTGTCGAAGTTCTGAATCTTTGATTTCACGTAATGCCTGACCTGCAAATATCGAAAAAAGTGTGAATGGGGCAGATTATATTTTTCTTTCAATAGGCTGAATGATGCAAACTTGTTGCCAATATACAAGTCCTTAATTGACACCAACCCCCTTTCCTTCCAGTCGTGATAAGCTTTATCCTGCCAAGGAGGCAGAAAACTGTGGTTAAAACTTAACGGCGTATGTACAGATGTATTTGGTAATGCAAGGAATCTTATTATCTGATTTAGGATTCTGACTTCATGTTTTAACACAAAGCTCAGGTTTCGGTAGGCTTCCGGCTTTTCAAGGCAGGCAAACAACATGGCTGGGAGGGAGGAATTATTCACCAGTTTGGATTCCATCTTGACCCACAAAGGAGTATCAATCGCTGGGTTGTCTGGGAACCCCTGCTGCCAGAAGGTTAGTGCTCTGATGTTGGCAGCCCAATAATAGTGTTTGAATACAGGTAGGCCCAGCCCTCCCTCCTCCCTCGGCTTCTGTAAATGTACTCTAGAAATCCTAGCATTTTTCCCATTCCATATGTAGGATTGAACGATCGAGTCCAGTTCTTTAAAGAAGGCTGCTGTAAGATACATAGGAAGATTTTGACATAAATACAAGAACCTAGGTAGGGAGATCATTTTAACTGAATTAATGCGTCCAATCATTGACAGGGGCAAAGTTTTCCAGTACTCAATGTTTTGCTTTAATCCCGATATAAACGTTGCAAAATTTAGTTTAAATATAAGTTTTGGATCTTTGGGTACAGTAAGGCCTAAGTAGGTAAGATGGCTCTCAACCACTTTGAATGGGACTTTTTGTAGAAATCCGAATGGGTACGAATTGGATAGAGGCATCAATTCACTCTTTGACCAATTAATTGTATATCCAGAGATTTTACTAAAAGATGTAATCAAGCTGAGGAGGAAGGGGACAGATTTTACTGTGTCATATAAATATAATATCACATCATCAGCGTATAAACTGATGACTGTTTCAACACCACCGATTCGAAGGCCTTCAATATGCGGGTGCACCCTTATCTCCACAGCAAGTAGCTCCAGCGCAATAGCAAAAAGCGCTGGAGACAGCGGGCAGCCCTGCTGAACTGAGCGCTGCAGGCGAAACGGAACTGACCGATCATTATTTGTCAGGATGAAGCAAATGGGTTCTTGATATATCAGTTTCACCCAGGAGATGAAAGTATCGCTGAAACCGAATCTGCGCAATGATTCAAACATATGTGGCCATTCGACCTGGTCAAAGGCTTTATGTGCATCAAGGGCCAGAATAGAGGCATTAGTGTTTCTATGGTCAAGGTATACAGTATTAAGTAATCGTCTTACATTGAAAAAAGACAGTCTGCCAGGGATAAACCCAGTCTGATCAGGATGGATAATGGATGCTAAGCATTTGTTCTGTCTAGCGGCCAAGATTTTTGTGATTATCTTGCGATCAACATTTTGCAGTGCAATCGGGCGAAAGCTAGCTGGATCTGTTTTATCCCTCCCCTTTTTAAGAAAAAGAGAAATGTTAGCCTCGTAAAGAGTTTTGGGCAGTTTTTTGAAGCAGACATCATTCTAATCAAGAGTGGTGCAAGAAGGTCACAGAATTTCTTATAGAAATCCGAGCCAAAACTGTCCAGCCCGGCAACTTTGCCAGATGGAAGGGATTTTATAGCTTCTCTGACCTCTTGAAGCGTCAAGTCAGACTCGAGGTAGTCTCTGTCCGGCTTATTCAGTTTAGGCAGCGGGAGGGATTCGAAAAAAGTGTTAAAATCGGATTGTGTTGCATTATTCTCGGACGAATACAGCGTGGCGTAGAACTCTCTAAATCTGCGATTTATGTCAGCAGGATTGGTTAAGAGTGTGCCGATTTTTGACTTAATGTTATAGATTGACCTTGTGGCTTGGGCACCCTTCAGTTGTAGAGCTAACAGTTTACCGGGCTTATCTCCAAGCTCAAAATTCTTTTGTCGTAGTTTCCAAAACAGATTACTAACCTGGCTGCTCATAATTCCATTATATTCATATCTGAGTTTAAGTATTTCCTTATAGTCATCGAGTGATTCAGAGATTTGGTACTTCCTTTCCAAATTGGAGAGGGCACAGATGATTTCAGACGGAGGTTTCTCTCTCTCTTTTTTAAGGGCTGAAGTGTAGGAGATTATTTCGCCACGCAAAACTGTCTTTAATGCTTCCCATAAGATGGAGTCTGATAACTCGCCATTATAGTTTATTTCTATAAAGTCCTTTAATTTAGAGGTTATGTTTTAATAAAGTTATCATCATTGAGAAGATTTGCGTTAAGTTGCCAGGAGTAAGCCTGCCTGGGAAGGGAGAGATTTAAAGACATAGCTAGGGGACAATGATCAGAAATCAGAATGTTATGATATTTAGAATCAACAATTTGAGAGACGAGATTGTTACTTATTAGAAAATAATCGATCCTGCTGTAAGATTTATGCACATGAGAGTAAAATGAGTAATCTCTACTTGTAGGATGTTGAGCCCTCCAAATATCAACCATATTCCTAGATTTGAGAAGATTATTTAGAAGTTTGGTGGATGCCAGTTCTGATGCTGGTCGTTTAGATGATCTGTCAATAAAGGGGTCAAGATAACAGTTCAAATCCCTGCTATTATTACGTTTGAACAGCCATCATCTGGAAGTAGGTCAAAAACTTTTCTAAAAAAATTATGATCATCTGAGTTTGGCCCATATACATTAAGGAGAGTTAATGGTTTCGAGTTTATGGTGCCAGTTACCCTCACGTACCTGCCCATTGGGTCACTGACGACAGACGATGTCTGAAATGGGACATTCTTTCTCAATAATATAGCCACACCACCAGCATGTGAGGTGAAAGGCGATTGGTATATTTGAGACACCCAGCTACACTTCAGTCTATGTTGTGTATCTTTTCTAATATGGGTCTCTTGTAGAAAAATAATGTCTGCAGCTAAGGACTTAAGGTGTTTAAAAACTTTTCCCCTCTTTATTGCAGTACCAAGACCTTTTACATTCCATGAGATTAGTTGCAGATTTTTCCCCTCTGTCCGCCCATCGCCGCGAACATCAGTCATTGTAGAAGTATATTGTCAGAGCTAGCAGTTTTGATGCCGAGTGGTACAAACGAGTAAAGCTTGTGCTTCTGGGTAAAACAAAACATACAATTACCACACCCCGAACTTCCCCCCTCCTCCTCCCAGCGACTGAGGAACACGACGCAAATCTTCCCCCTTTAAACGAAGCAGGAGCTGCCGGACAGATGGCGGACCGAACTCAGTCAGGTCACGGCACCTCCACCACAACAATCATTACACTTAAATGTAACTAAACAACCCGGATCTTTCAAAATGCACCCGAAACGTCAACGTCTGTATGTTATTAGAAAATATAGTTCGTCAAACGAACCACAGCTTAACGGAATTAGTTCACCTTAAGACTGTGAAGAGAAAAAGCAAAAACTGGATAAATGTGCCACACATGCTCACTAGTCCTTTTCAGTCGTGCTTCTCTTCCTCCGCAGGTGAGCCGCCTCTGCCCGAGCCGGGTCGTTGAATACCTCGGGGGGGTCACCATCCTGCCATTGCACCAGCAGCCAGGCCGGGTAGCGCAGCTGGAACTTGATCCCATCCCCTCTCAAGGCTTGCATCGCATTCCGAAAGGCGCGGCACTGGCTCATTACTTCGCTGGTGTAGTCTGGGAAAATCAAAACTTTGTTCCCCTTGTATTCCATCGGCTGCGTCCTGGCAAGGCATAGAATTTGCTCTTTGCTCTGAAAGTGATGTATTCGGGCTATGATGGTGCGTGGTTTCTTACCCGCCGCGGGCTTGGGCCACAAAGAGCAGTGTGCGCGGTCAACCTTCAGTGGATGCGGGAAATGTTGTTTGCCCAGTAGTTTGGGGATGAACTTAGAGACAAACTCATTCGGCCTACCTTCTTCTGAGTTTTCCTTGATGCTGACAATTTTGATGTTATGTCTTTGGGAGCGGGCCTCAAAGTCCAGTAACTTAGTTTGCTGCTGGGATACAAGCTTTGTGAGCTCCTCACATTTCGTTTCTAGTTCTCCCATACGCTCCTCGTGAGCCTTTGTTGCTAATTCCTGGCCAACCATGCGGTTCTGCAAGTCAGTCTGTGCGGCGAGGACAGATTGGAACTTAGCTTCAAGGGCGTCGAAGCGCTCGTCCAATTTCTCAAGAATTGACGCTGACATAGTTTTACATATTTCCTGGCACATCTCGAGCAACCGGATCTTGTCCCCTGGAGCACTGTCTCTGGGTTTGCTCTCGGTCCCGCCAGTATGGCCACTACTTACGTTAGCATTAGCCTCGTTAGCGTTAGCACCGCCAATGTACCCGTCCATAGTCATGTTTTTCCCGGAGTTTGCGGCTTTCTTCAATGGCGACATGATGGCCGGTGGCTAGCCAAGGATGCAACATCTAACGTCCCAGCTTCTAGGTGCTTTTATCGTGGTATTTAGTGATTTACTTAAAGTTGTGGTGGAGAGCGCAAACCAACACGTCTACATCTTACAGCTGCGCACTAGCGCCCCCTTTTTAAATCAATTTTACTGGACTTTGTTGTTAGACATAAAGAGCTTTCCACTGAATACTAAATTAAATGAAAAACTTAACAGTCTATATATTCTGTTGTAAAATATTACACAATTTCTTCTGAAAACTTATATTTTAATCTGCAGGCTTGTAAAAAAATGAAACATCTTTTAAAACGTTATTCACACAAAATGTAAAAAGCGTTAGAATTTAACATTGTTATGGCTGCTTGTCCAAGTTTTCTTAAAGCAAGTCTGTTTAAAAGTTGCCTTTTAAACAGACTCGCTGAAACAAACACTACTTATAAACATTAGCTCCATCAGATGAGATTTGTATTCTATAAATCTTCTCTGACGACAATGTTCATGACATATTGTAAAAACACAATCGCTCAATATTAAACTGTCAAAAAAGTCTTATGAGGTCATGGAACATTTATTGAAATATTTAAACTCTTTTTCACTTTGTTTCTCAATCTACAGATCTGCTCTTAGAGAAAATGAAAACTTAAAATCAGACATTAAAAGGTGTTGTTCACACGTCAAGTTAACAGAACATGTTTCAGCTCCAGATATTAGGATGCGGAGTTGAAAAGTTCACCAAACAATTAATCCATTATAATTTTTCTGATGTTCCTGCTGAATCTGTGTTATAAAGAACATGATCTGTTATATCTTTAACTCAGACTGACTGAGACAAAAACATCTTATGAAAAGGAGATCCAGAAGATCAGGTCAGTGTTGTTCAGGTTCTGTTTATATGAGGCATTGATGTGAAGGAGTTATTAATTAAAACACAAATTGCAGGTCCTAAGGGTTCATATGAACATTAGTTAAGATGACATTCAATTCTATTTATACTCAAAAGATGCTTTAATTTTCTCCACTACAGATCTGATTTAGAAGAAAAAGAAGAACAACTGAAATCAGCCACTGACAAGTAATGTTAATAACCTGAAATAAAACATGACAATGTAAAATAATTTAATTGTGTAAAAATCATCCAACAGATCTACTTTTATTTGAAGATTATGAAACACTACAATACTGTGATGATTCTGCATCATTGGCATTATGAGCTTTTATCTGTCATATTTTAAAACAGAGTCACTGAGACAAAAACATCTTATGAAAAGGAGATCCAGAAGATGAGGTCAGTGTTGTTGACATGAGACAATGATCCAATAACTTATTGATCACAGACATTTCAACTTACAAGATCTAATAAAATAATGAAGACTCAAAATCTTTTGAGTTTATTTAAATCTTTATTAAATAACATATTTTGTTCTTTCCAGATCTACTTTAAGCCAGAAAGAGGAAAAAGTGAAATCACTAACTCAAAGGTATTGATTCAGGAGAACAGGGATGGTTTAAATGATAATACTGAGATTTCAATATCCAGTTTTCAATATATGTTTTAGTGGTAAAATGTTAAAATGTAAATTACTTTGAGATTCTATTGGACCATGTTTTGAGTGGAATTGTGTTTGTATCCTTCACTTATATCAACTCTAAATTACTGTTTATGTTTCTACAGTTTGTCATACATGGATAAGAACCTCATAGAGGCAAAGTAAGTAATATTATCTTCATCTTTTCAAAGTTTAAATACTGTAGCAGATGCAAAACATACATCTGTTTAAGACAGCAATGCAACATCATGAAAATTTCTGTTTCTTATATCAGCAACATCAAAATGTTTATTTTATTACAATAACTTGAAGCACTTTGCATTAACAGAGCTGCGCTGAGACGAAAACAACAAGAACTCACTTCCTTCAAAGACAGGTATTTGCATATATGCACAATTTATTTTCTGTAATATATCCTAAGCAATGCAAGAATGTTAGTAGATGAAAAATGTAAAGGTCATACTTATATTTTCTGTTACAGAATGGCAGGACAGCTCTTTGTTTCCAAACCTACTGCAGAAACTGATGACCTTCACAAGCAGAAATTAGAGGAAACAATGTAAGATTTATTTAGAAATTAAACTGAGGGATTCTGTGTAGTTTCCTTAATTTCTATATTTATCCCTTTGTTTTCAAACACTTGTATTACTTATAAATCAAAATGTTTTGTTCTCAAACAAATGAATGAGAATGAGTTTTCACTTTTCATAAAAAGGCATGTTTATTGTTAAGTAACTCATATATATGGTACAGATGATCCCAAAGGTTTTCATACAACAAGCAGATTTAGGTTTAAAGTTATCTTTGATTTTCACCAACATGTTTTTTTCTACCTGCAAATAATGTTTTGGAGTGCCCATACCAGTTACTGGGGAGTGTGTGTGAATCTGAGGAAGGAGTTAAAAGTTATGGTAAAGACAAAAAAATTGCACATATTTAAAGATTTGGATAATATAAAGACCAATAAAAACAAGCAAAGATTTGTTGAGTAATTATAGAAAATGTTTGATTACTTTATTGGTAGGAATTTCGTTTTAGTTGATAAGGTCGATTGTATTAGTGATAAAAATGGCCTCCTTTGAAATATTGAATGGTAAAGGAGAGATAAATATGGGGATTCACTTTTCAAAGCCATATTTTCAAAAATGTTTTCATTCATTTATAGCTGTTACAGTTTCAAACTAAATATTTAGTTAGATGGTAAATGGACTGAACTTATAAAGCGCTTTTCCAATCATTTTTGACCACTCAAAGCGCTTTAGCAAGCTACATTGTAGTTTTCAGCTAAATAAATATTTAGCTCGCTAATTATTATTTAGTTTGAAACTGAAACATGCATACATAAATGAAGTAACATGATATAATTATGATTTTATAAAACTGTGCTTTTTGTTTTTCTCTGATGACAGACTATTTGACCCAATTTATTACCCCAAATATTTGACTTTGTAGCATTACAAACAAAACCCCACATGATACCTCCAACCTAAGTTTCAGAACTGATTAAACATCTTGGATGAGAAGTGTAATGTCTTCAAGATAAGAAGTCAATTCCAGTTCCCTTTAATTCTCAACATCATGTCCTGAGTGGTGGATATGCTGTGCAAATTTAATAGGAAAATGTCACATTTACATGTAAATATTTTCATTTCTTTATATAGACAAAAGAAAATTAAATCAGTAGTGTAAAGCATAGGCAATCAGATACCTTTGATATCTCAATATCAGTAGGTCCAACGGAATAAACAATACTGGTTGATCTCTACTAGTTTTACATTATTTCAATACCTGATGAGCCCAGACTCATCGTAAACTGTTTGGTTCAGTGAAAATCTAAATCTGCCAATGTTATTAATAGTTAATAAAAAGTCACATACACTGAATGACTTGAAAATATCAAAGCCTTAGAAAACAAATCTGCACCATTTGAATACTTCTGGATTTTTACTGCATGATCTCTGGTGTGGAGATTTTGTCAAATCTTTACCACAGGCTTACCAATGAGGTAATAGTTCTGTCTGTGTGTATGCGACACTTTGTTGACATGCTGTCTTCTAATACAGATGCTGTCGATCTCATCATGTCTCATCGGCCCATACAAATAAGCTGAAACTCTTGAGTTTTCATACACTTTTTTACTATCACAGAGAAAAGAAAAAGGTGTTGTTGCACACCCCCCCTCTCCCCTCCTTCTCTCTCTCTCTCTACTCCCCCTTCTGAGAGGAGGGAGATGTTGCTCTCCAGCTCTCCGTCTAACGGGTCCGAGAAGCCTCTAACTCCTGAGTATTACTACAGATGAGAATATAGAGGACATTCTGTTTAAGCTGGGTGAGAGAAAAACTAGCCTGGTTTCTGACGACCTCCATCCAGATGTCCCACCCTTTTTCACCCTGTGAACTAGCCAGATTGAGCAGCCCCAATCAGTTAGTTTCACGGAGCACACCTGTTAACGGTCGCTCTTTCTCTTATTACAACTTGCACTTGTTATTGAACCAGGTTGGTTTTAGTGACTCGGGCGAGTCCCAAGGGTGTTGTTTTGGCTAAAAGCAACCTATAAAACATTTTCCACTTTCTCCTCCCAGAATCATCATAGCTATTTTACAACCATCAAAGAACTTTAAGGTGACTCATTAACTGAATGTCCACAACATCTTAGATTTTCTTAATGCTAATTATTTTATTAGTCAGGCAATTTTGCAAGGGTCAGTACAGCTTAAATCAGTAACAGAAATAATCAAATAAGTAAAATCAAAAATCCAGCCTGTCTTTCCCTAATGCTGACACTGTGAACTAAAAAAGGGAAACTGTGAGAGAGACGAACGGAGTTTGGGATCTTGAACCCCAGAACCGGCCTGATGATGAAAAAGGTGTTGCAGCAGCAGGAGGCTCCCAGTACAGGAAGAGTACTGAGTCAGAGCGGCAGATCTCGGGCCTCAGGGTGACTTCCTCTTGTCCGTAGCGGTCCTCTCTTTCTTGTCTTGTAGCTCTGTAGCTCCTTTCTCCTCGTCTCACGATCTTTCTGGTCCATTGAGATGTAGAAGAGCTGGTCTCATGGAAGGAACACACCAGTTCTTCCTCTTTGCTTTTGTTCTTTGCCTTTATCTTCATCTTTGCCTTGGTCTTTTTCTTTGTCTTTGGGGTCCCAAACCCAGCTGGTGAGAAAAGTGCAATTTGAAGCCACATGTTGCGGGGCTAACGGGTTGGTCCTCTGTGGCTCCGGCTCTTCTTCAGCTGCAGAGTTCTTTGTCCATCTCGATGTTGGCCCGAAGCTGCCTGAAGGATCCAACCAAAGATTCCTCTTTTGCACCCACCTTATGAAAGATTTATCCACCCTTTTGGTGTGTTTGCATTGGCTAGCTTTGTTGCTGTGCCTGTCTCATTGGCTGACTGCTTGGACCGATGATCTCATATCCATCACCGTTTTGGAGACATGATGTCTGTTCTAATGACCCAGGGTTGCTCAACAGTCCTCTTGTGTCTAGCCTTTTCTTAGGAAAGTTGAAGTTCAGCAATAAGGCCTTAGTCACCTCCACTCTCCTATCAGTTTCTCTTTCCCCCTACCATCTACCTCCAACACATCAGTGA
>NW_015117985.1:0-6051 GCF_001443285.1 Poecilia latipinna
TCCCGTAGTTCTCGGACGGGTCAAGTGAAGCCCGTCTGGGCTTTTTACCGTGTGTGTGGTTCTGGCAGGTCGCTGGTGTAACAGCTTTTTTTTTTTCTTTCTTTTTTTTTTGTGTGGTTTAGCGAAGTGAGGAACTAATGGTCACCCGGTTGGCCGACCGTGACATCTGCCATGTTCTTCCTGATGTCTCAGGAAAACTGTGGGAGGGTCGAGACTTTGCCAAAAAGAGTAGAAATTAAGCAAAAATTATTAACCTCCTCCTCTGGAAGTCTGATACAGCACCTGAACCTGGGACCTCCATCCTCCTTCTCCGATGGATCACACGGCTAGGCTTTGTTTTTGAAAATAAATACTAATAAAAATCATTTTTATAAAAATTACCTACTGCAACTTTAATGTATCACATTAATATCATAAAACCCCTTTGCTCGAGTGAGCTCTCAACTTTAGTTCAAATAAGATTCCTAATCAATTCAAATAATGCTTTAAATGCTCAGCTCAACTGACAATTGGTTTTTTACTTAACAGTGTTACCAAGTAGTGTACAGTTAACAACAAAAATCCAATTCATATTATCAGTTCCCTGTGACTTTTATAAGCTTTTCATTTTCTTTGAAGGATAATCATTTTCCAAATGAATCTTAATCCTGAAAAAGACAAAATTTCAGGATTCTTCTTCAGGCTTACATAGCAGACTGCTCAATGGATGGGCAGGAAAATACTTTATGAAATCGATTTGCTTACAAATAACAGTTTTAATATACGTCTTTTGCAGCCATTCTCTCCTGTTTTAGTGTTTGGTGCACTTAATGATGTAAAGAGTGATTATTTATGCTGGCCATGCAGCAAACTCCATGCAAACTTAGCATCAGATTTTCAGTTCTAGTGCCAGTGCTTCGGCAGTCAAAATAAGTGCCTAATAAGTACAGGCTTCATATCACAAGATTTTTTTAAATTAGCAAAACAACAATGCTGATTCACAAAACTAATAACTTTTTTTTCCAGAACTCTACATTGATTTGGAGATCATTTAAGACGAATGTTGTTTTTAGACCGTCACCAAATGAATACATCAGACAGGTTTATTTTACAAATACAACATATTTACTCTTGTCTGGTACGCAATAAAAAAATAGCTGCTTTTATTTTATTTACATGCCGTTAATAGGCGTATAAAATTGCACCACAAGTAAAAAGAATTGTAACAGCTAAAACGATATATAAAGAACATGGTGAACGTAAATGGTAAGTAGATAAAATTTCTACATAGCACTTTTTCAGTTACTGACCACACAAACCACTTTACACAGCCAGATTCACCCAGTTGCATTCATCTTTCCACTGAGTCACTCACATGATGAGTAAACGATGGCATATGAATCTGTTTTAATGCCGTTTTGCTAAATATTCCACAGGATTTTACCTAAAATGGTACACACACATTCACACACCTCACTTGCCACTGACCTGCCATTGTTCACAAATGAAACCTTCATGAACATGTAATGGGATACGGATTTTGGCACATTTTAAATGTAAACACAAAAGTTATTGTTTGGTGTGTAGAAAATAAAAACAAAAGAGAGGCGAAGTTTGGTCCTCCTGTCAATGACACTTCATCAAACTCCTGAGATCCTTGCTGCAGTTTGTTGAATCCATTTTTTATGTAGAAGCTTATTCGTCCATGGACTCATCATCTGCTTTCAATAAATCTAAAAGCAGACACAACAGAAAAGAAAAAAAAAACATTTAATTATTTGGCTATGCTACTCCATGCTGCACTTTCTCTGTACCTGTTGGGAGCTGCGAAAGTTACAGGCCTCTTTTCAGTGTTTTGAAAAGAGGCCTGTAACTTTTGGCCTCTTTTTAGTACACTGGTATAAACTGGTTAAATATTTTTGCACACTGGTTTGGAGGAAAAACAACAAAAGTATGAATTGGATAGATAAATAATCAAACATTGGGCTAAAGTCAATGAGAGGGGACAGAGAAGGAGGGCAACACTGGGCAAGCTGTAAACATAGAAGCATAATAATTCATCCAGTCAAGATAGCGATGGGTTGTATAACAGCAACAGTAATTTACCACTGGAATATTATGAATTTTTCAGCAGAATTTGCACAATGCAGTGCTGTAGACAGATGAAATGCCTCAACACTAATAATAAAGTAGCCAAAGTTTAAAGTATAACTTTGAAATCTTTAGAAAACTTAAGAATGGATGAAATCCTTAGCCCGTACCTTGCAGAGTGTCGCGAACGTTCGTGGACAAGTTCTTCATCTTTTTCAAACTTTCCAACAGGGCAGACGCAGTAGCTTCTCCTTGCCCCCTTCTGTTCTTCCACTTTACCAGCATCTTATGCTTCTGCATGGTCACATCTTTCTCCGTCTCCAGGATGTCATCCAGGTCTTTGCTCAGTAGACCTAAGTAGATGGCTGCCTGCCTCCACTCTGACCCAAAGTTCTCGGCGAGCTGCAGGAGATCTAACTCTGACAGGTCCTGACCCCGATGGATCTTTGTCTCATTTTTCGCTTCAACTGGAAAAATGACTCAAATTAACCAGAAAAGTTTTGTTTAGTAACTAAACCCATCTTTTGTCCAGTAAGTGACCAAAAGATGTACACTGTAAGAACACTCTCACCTTCACCTGTGGGACAGAAATGATTACAATGTTAGTGACACTGGAAAACCTGAAAAATATGATAGAAAATCTGTCTAACTAAAAGCTAAAAAAAAAAAAAAACATACATATGGCTCTTTTCCCTTGGTTTTCTTTTAATGCAGCCCACCAGTCATCTGTAGAAAAAAAAAAAAAAAAGAAAAAGACTGACATCGTTCATGTTCTAACAAAAATCAAACTACAAACCAGCATAAAATCCCTGTGGACAGTTTAACTTTACTGTATGATTGGTAATCCTTTTGGCCTCAATAAAATATGAATAAAAAGTAGAAATTTAAGACATTTTTGAGAGGGATGAAATCATTGGTCAGATGTAAAATGTCATGTAGATTAAAAAGAAGGCATACAAGTAGAACCTGATAAAATGTATTTTTGTAACTTTGTGTTTTTTAAATTGTATGTTGAGAAAATTGCTTTAGCAACAATGGACAAATGGAAAAAGGACAAATAGCCATTTCATGGGAATTTTGATGATATAAAAAAGTGTTTAAATAATTGGACATCTGAAGATGAGAATGTGAGATTTAAATATCATGTAAGGTGGAAATAATTTGTGTCTTTCTGGTTAAAGACACAAATGTCGACATTTAATTGATTAGAAGTTGATGAGTATGAACTTCTAAGATCTTGTATCTTCTACCTGCTCCTTTTCGAACAGATAATATTGCATGTCACTTGGGCATGATAATTTGTTTGAACGTTTATCATTTTTTTTCTTCTTTCTTGATTTTACTTTTGTCTGTTCGAAATAAAATAAAACAAGTAAACTAGTATCAGAGAAGTTCTGGCAATCAACACCATATTTTTAAGTTACTTAAAAATAGAGAATATAGTTACATGCTCTGTCTGTATTTTTAACAGGGGCATGAATATGACATGAATATGTCTTTAAAATAAATCTACTGAAAAATATACAAATGTATTTAACAGAATAAGTCAAATTCAGGATGGCTCAATACAAAACACACACAGTGCCTCTTCAGTGCAAACATTCTCCTAAGCACAAGTCATAAACCACTGTCCTGTAAGATTCCTTTCAATGTTAAAGTGTGTATTTCTCCAGTTAAAAGCACTGGTACCTGATCTGATGACAGCAGACCAAACGACCTCATCCGTGCTCTTCATTAGAGACCATTCAAATGGAGGCTGGTCGTCAAAGACAACTTCGAAAAAGCCTATTAACTGTATCTCAGCTAGTGTAAATTCCAGCTCCTGCAAAAAGACAGGAAAATTTAGCCTTGCTGTTGTAACCAAAAGTTACAAGACAAAAAAAAAGCCCTGCAGAAATATTGAAAAAGATAAAGTTAAAATAGTCCAAGATCATCTAGTTCCCCAAAATTCCTGCACACAACTTGATGCTTTAGTATTTTTGCACTTGGGAGCGCAATCCAATCTTAATGACGCTCATAATTCATGAACATGAAGATATGCACACCTTAGGACTGACCACTCCCTCCGGCTCACTTGAAAAGCGAAACGTCCCCTCAATCAGTCTGCACATGGAAGATTTATCCATCCTGATGTATTTATTCGTGTAGCTCTGAACCTGTTCATCTATTTCCTGAATGAAGACAGTAAAGCATAATGAAAAACGAAAGAAAGTTAATCAGTTTCCTGGAAACAACAACCAGGAGAATTAAAACGAAAACACCATGAGAGCCAAGAAACCACGTGGAAAAACTAACTGCAACATATTTAAAGAACTGGCATCTTTCATTTTGAGTAGTTATTCACCAGCTGGATCCTCCCAGACCCACATGTTCCTGCAACCACAATCTCACTTCCAGAATGGCATCACAGCTGATTTTAGGTTGGTTTTAAATTTAAACATTCACTTATTTCCTCCTGCTCAATGTTACTCTCAGATATAGAGTTTGATAAAGAGAATAAAAGCAGTGACCACCGTGTTACACAACAATGGAAATGAGAACCGTGTTAATTTTAAAACCATAATGGAAGCAAAGATGAACAGAAGTGAAAGTTACATTGGGCTCTAATTCTGTTCTTACTGTTTCCTCACGGTTTTGAAGGCGAGACATTTTGCTGGAGTTTCAATCATAAACATTTGAGCTGATTTCATGAATGCAATGAACATTACTTCATGAATGGAATATTTCTCTGTGTGAGGATAGAGTTCGTTTTTGTTTTTGTGTGCACACTAATGGAAAAATAAAACTACAAATAAACTAGTTGCTTTTTATAGCTAGAAATAGTTGTGTTTGTTTTGGGGGGAAATCAGTCAAATATTTACTCTGTATTTAAAACTGTCAGAGACAAAAGTTAATGCTATAAGTCTACATGTTGAAAACATGCCTACCCAGGTACCACATGATGGTAATTCAACACTGAATTATAGTCAGAATGGTTGATTTTTGGTTGAGGTCGACAACTGATGGTGAATTAACCATCAAACAACCATCCAATTCTAGCCAAGTAACCAATGTTGAAAATGTGTCATTGAATCAATGTTGTTTTGTGGTTGAAATCTAATGAATGAAATGCCAATGTCTGATCAATGTGTGTTGTTTTGCCACACCCCTTCCTGTCTTCTCCTCCTCATTGGAGCTCTGGATGACAGCATTTTATTATTGAGCGAGGGATAATCACGTTTTAAATTAATCCCTGTGGAGGATAGTGGGTTCCTTTCTGTACATTTTCTTACTTGTCCATAAAAAACATCACTGACTGTGTGTGATATATTGACACAAAAACATCTACAACTTACTACAAGGAGTGAAGTGGTCCACTCCCACTATTTACATGAGTGGGATGTCCCAAACACACAGCCACTTCGCTGTTGGTTTGTTTGCAAAAGATGTTACTTCACTGTTGAATTATGATCACAAAAGTTGAATTTATGGATAACCCTTGTGCATGCGAGGACTGTGGCAAATGATACAAGTTTTACGTGTGTGGGGTTGGTTGGACCCCATTTGTAAACACAAGGGTTAAGGTCGATGACTGATGGTTGATAAACCATCAGACAATCATCCAATTCTAGCCAAATAACTGATGTTGAAAAGATGTCATTGAATCAATGTTGTTTTTTGGTCGAATTCTAATAGTTGAAATGCCAGCATCTAATCCAGTGTTTTTCAACACTACTCCTCAAGGTACACTTGAGAATTGGTATTTCCCCAATTCAGAACGCATGATTTTAATTGATGGCTGATTAACAGGGTTTTGCTGAATTGCAAACATACAGGTCAGTTTGACTTGAGGACCAGTGTTGGGAAAAACTGCTAATCAATTTTGAATCCAAGCATGCTGTTTGTTGCACCCCTCCTCCCTTCTTACCTCCTCTCTTCCCCTCTGCTACTACCTTCCCATCTCTCCCTACTAACCTTCCCCACTTTTCACCCCCTCTTAAA
>NW_015117985.1:9363-11687 GCF_001443285.1 Poecilia latipinna
TATCATTTGCCACAGTCCTCTACGTTTGCCTCAGACCTCGCACGCACAAGGGTTAACATGAGTGCAGCATCATAAATGCTACACTGTGCTGCATCTTGATAGGTAAATGTAATTGTATATGTCAACAAACATTAAGATGAATATTAATGAATATTCATTAGCGTGTCCTTATTAATTTAACAGTGAGTGAACATGAGGAACCGTACACTTTGTTTGTTCTCAGACCTAAAACCAGTACACTATTTAATATTTCAATGTCGTTCAAAACTTTTGAAGTGTTTATCATCTTTCTAACCGGCACCTTCTTCACTCTTATTTTTGTGTTTTTCAGCTGCTGCTCTGCAGGTTGACCCAAAGCTGACTCTTGAGGACTACAGTGAAATTGTTAAAGTGGCTTCATTACGTGCCAGAATGGGAGGAAGGCATCACAAGGAACCAAAGTGACGCCAACCAGTCAAACTTGTTACCCCAACTTGTACTGTTTCCCTGTTCATACAGTACAAAGCTTAACCTCATGGACGTTGTTCTTCCAGACAATAGAATGTTGTTCTGACGATCAAAAATTAGTCAAATATGTTTACAGATCCATCCCTGTTTTCTTAAATAAAATGTTATATTAATGCTATGTTGTCATTTTAACCTTTTGTACACACATTTTTGGAAATGTGTTAATGTAAGAATTTTGAACGACATACCCATGATACCCATCATCTGCCAATAAAATTGTGTTTAACATCAGTGAAGAAACTTTTAGTGGTATGTTATGATGTAGACCTATCAGACCAAAAAATATACATGAATCAACATTGATTCCTTACCTTTCATTCAATATAAAATCAACCCAAATGTGCATGCAGATCCACATTTGGATGATGGTTGAATCAAAGTTGATTCCTAACTGATTCAATATAAAATCCACCTGAATGTGCATGTAGATCCACAATCAGTTGATGGTTGAATCAACATTGATATAGTGTCAGTTATGGTCGAAACCCTAACGTTGATTCAACATATAAGTCTTTGATCACTTTCAATTCTGTTTCAATGCCAGGCTTCAACGTAGATTCAATGTTTCTGCCTGACATTGTTTCGATGCTGTTTTACTCATTGGGCTATCTGGGTAGTCTAAAGCAGGGGTGTCCAAAGTTGGTCCTCGAGGGCCAGCTTCCTGCATGTTTTAGGTCTCTTCCTGGTTTAGCACACCTACATTAAAAAAATGGTGGCTCATTAGAAGGCCTAAGGAGAACATTGACTTGCTGGGGAGTTTACTACCACTAGGGAGAGAAATAAAACATGCAGGATGCCGTCCCTCTAGGACCGACTTTGGACACCACTGGTCTAAAGTGTGTCTCACTTAAAAAAAAAAAAGCAAGTTTTCCCCTCTGTCAGCAGGCATCACAAATCATGAAACCAATGTCAGTTAAAACTTAAAAGAAATCACTTAGTGTCCATAGCGCTACCAAGGTAAATGGTACCTACTTTAATGGCAGAAATATTATTCAGGGCCAGGTAGACATGGAAGATGTGGTTGTTGGTGTTGATCCGTTTGTAGATCAGAACCGCGCCATGGTACTCAGCCTGTTCATCTGCTGGAATGATGGGACACACAGGGGACAGGGACCTCACGCTCCACTTAACGTGGCTACCTGAGTAGTCTGAGGGTGGTTCGATGAAAGCCTCATCAACAACATGCAAGATCCTGAATAGCACACTGTTGTCAGGAGACTCTAGAAAATATCAGACATGAAGCAAAGTTTTATGGCGACTCTTATTAATCACAGGCTACAAACGGTCGCTGTTGCTCTTACGGGCTAAGCAAACAGAGTGGGGGAGGTGGATGGATGTGAGCACAGACGCCTCCTTGTTGACGGTGTCAATGTCGAAGATTGGTCCAGCAAATTTCCAGGAGTTTGATAAGAACGAGCCAAACTTGGACCAGGATAGGACCGAATACCGCACCAGAACCGGCTCGCTTGCTTCAAAAACCAGACCAGTGACCGAACACTCGTATGAGCCTTCTGCTTCCAGCTGCATTCTTTAAACACAGACACACAGAGTGAGTGATGGCACCGATTAGTAAGTAAGTTCCTACTGCATGGACGGTGTGTCTCACTCACTGGAAACATCTGTTTGAAATCCTCTGTGGAGTAACAAGCTCTGAGCCGTGGGTCTGTGGAGAGAACATCCAGTCATTTATTTGCATAACCATAAATATGAAAAAATAGTAAAATAAAGATGGATGAAAGAGGGAGAAGATGAGGCTTTAAAGGTTATTGGGAAGTTGGAACAAAATTAAGCTATACAAGCAGGAAATATCTGGTTTC
>NW_015117986.1:0-11686 GCF_001443285.1 Poecilia latipinna
TGATGGACCTGCTGACTTAATTTGGATTAAACAGAAGTGCAAATTTGTTGTTTTTAGACTAGTTGTGGGTTTAAATAGTTGTGAGATCTGCTATTTAATACTATTAAATAGCAGATCTTTTCCCGTAACATATAAATTACACAGTAATACTTTTACATTTCCTGTCAACTTAACATCTTTTAATACAAAACACGGTGGACCAACTCGATGCCCCGACCACCGGGCTTAGCAAGTTTTCTGGGGGAAACCCTGCAATTACTTGGTAAGATGTTGTGTTTTTACACCTAAAAAGCTTCAGAACCGCTTCAACAGATTGGAGTTTCTGAAGGAATATGTCACACCGTGTTCTACTTTTGTCCCAAAAACACTCAGTCAAGGTGGCTCATGGGAACCCTCAGCCTCCCTTCCTGGCCCTGAACTCCCTAATTTGGCCAATATGCAGGTAATATGTGAGGTCACAACATCTCAATTATCACACCTCCTGTCAGAGGCTCCCGATTCCTCCCTCCCCTTCCCCAACATGCCCCTCACCCCTCCCGCCGTGACTTTTATTGCTTCATTAGTATGCTCCACATGCTCCAGTGCACACCCACACTTGCACGAGCCTTCAGACCTTAACTACTTTTGGCAGATCAGCACGTGATGAGGTGATGATGTGGGACGGTTTCCTTTTAAAAGCCCACCTACGGTCCTTGCCGCTGAGGCATATTTTTATTACCAAATTATGGAAAACATGCAGTGGAAGTCATTATTAAGTGCTGTGAAAAAATATTTGCCACCTTAGAGATTTCTTCTGTTTGAGATCCACACATCTTTTGGGCCAACAAGAAAATTTTAAATGACAATTAGATCTATTTTGAGGAGGAGGGGGACTATCCAAACCCACCTAGTTCTGTGAAAAATAACTACAAATTGAATAAATAAGTTCAATTTCAGCACTGGCAGGTCTGTGGAATTAAAAAAATCTCTTAAACTGAAAAACTCAGAAGCAAAGTTACAAAAGAACTTCGCCAAATCAAGAAAAGAAGATGCAATGTAATGTTCTCAACAATGGCCGACCTACCTGAATTACTCTAAAAACACAATGGTGACTCTACCAGGAGATTACAAAAGATCAACAACTCAAACATTGCTGACCTAAAGGAAAAGGACTGGGCAAGAATGGACAATGGTCCAAAGCACAAAATGCAAATATGTTCAGTGATATTTCAGCTAAAACCATCTCACTGCTAATTGATTTTCTTGGCTCCACCCACTTTGGTTGAATTTTTCAGTATTTGCGAATGGTAGGGTTATGCTTTCACAGGAGGATTAGTTGCACTTTAAGTTAATGGGGGAGTTACTTTTCACGTTGGGGCAGATTCCCGGCAGATGAGCATAGCATCCGCAGTGACAAGAGTGATGGTCCTGTCTGTCATGACGACACTCTATAGAGGAGCCGGTTGAGGTGGCTCAGGTATCTGGTTGGGATTCCTTTTTAGTGAGGTATTAGTGGCACATCCCACCAGTAGGAGACCCAGAAGAAGACCCAGGAAGGACTATGTTTCTTGGCTGGCCTGGGAACGCTTTGGGATTCCCTCTGAGGAGCAGGACCAAGTGGCTGGGAGAGGGAAGTCTGGGCCTCTCTGCTGCCTCTGCATCCCGACCCTGGACTTAACAGAAGATGGATGGATGAATGGATAGCACAGGATTGGTCTTCATTGCTTTTGTTCTTTAAAAAAATGAACCTTGCCCTAACCCAAACCCTACACACTTGAATTAAATGACTGAACTGCATCACTCAGTCAAGCTCTACAGAGCTGAGCCAATATTGGAGCCAGGTGTGTTGAAGCGGAGAGACAGAAGTTGCAGGACATCGACCCTTGAGGAATGCAGTTTAAGATCACTGCCTTACACCAAAAGCCTAAATCAGACTGGTTCAACATAATAAACAGTATTTGGATTTGTCATCTGGTCCCATCAATCGGTAATTGACGCTTTGACACATTTTTTGATCAGGTCTTGAAAAGTATTGACAGTCCTCCCACCTGCCACAGTCCTTACCTGACATGGATCATTCACCTTGCACCCCCCTACCGTCTCGTGCACCTGCTCTCCTGCAGATATGTCTGATGGGATGCATGCAAGCGTCTTGTATTTCCTGTCACACAACCATCCATCCTGCAGCAAAGCAGGAATGTCCAAGGTGTGTTTGGATAGCGTCCGTGTTTGTGTGCATTGAGAGAGTACTGGTGGAGAAGGGGAAGGAGGAGGAAAGGAGGGCGCTCAGTGTTGAGAATAAGACCCCAGAAAATGCTCATTAGAGTTGACCTTGGCACTTGGAGCGGGCGTTTGATGAATCGGGTACAGGGCCAAACAAGCCCCCGGGGAGCCATGATCTTATCTCTTATTGTACACACATGCACACACACCTTTCTGCGGCTGACCCTCCCTGCCTGCCTGCTCGCTCGCTCACACTCCTCTGCTCTACACGCATCACAGGCAGAATAAATCTGTGTCTGACAACACAGGGGAAAAAAGAAAGAGAGAGGGGTAGAGAGGCCTTGGGGAGTACGGGGAGAAAGAGAAGAGAGAAAACATACAGAGGGCCGAGGAAAACCAATAGCTCACCGAGGTGTCATTACCTGCATAAGTCCGATGTGTGTGTGCTTTGAAAAAATTTAATCTGGAAGGCATTTGGTGCATTAAAAATGGAGGAATTGGCTAAGTGGGGAAGGAAATGAGGAAGAAAAAGAGGGTGAGATTAAAGGTGAGACTCTCGGGTGTCTCTGCTGCACCTTAGCGGTTTGTTCTGTCCTTCTTTACCATGACACACAAACACACACACACACACACACACTTCCTGCCAACGCCAGCCAGGAGGACACACCAAACACAAAGAGACATGAGGCAACATCCACCTCCAGGATGGCAAAGTTTCTCTCCCACCACCACCAACCCACCCACCGCCTATTCACAGGGGTGGCATCACAGGCTTGTGAGGTCTTTGTGCTCTTCTTCTTCTGCTGTGCCACGGGGAGAAAGTGACACTCTGAAGTCTTAATTGAGGTTTACCTGGCTGTTTTTCTCCCCCTTCCGTGTTGTTGTGCAATAAAGTGTGCTTTTAAACTTTATAATCAAGCCCACAGGGTTTACAGTGCGGCGCGCAGGAAAAAGAAGGCGACGGAGAGCCTGTGATGACATTACAAACACGGCTGTTTACCGGGCTGCTAGCAGCGGTGAAACAACAACAACAAAACTGCCACATTCTCGCTGTCACTCAGCATTCCTCTAAACAAACCGCTGAGCGCGCCAAGAAAAAGGAATCTGAGTTGAATGCGACTATTTACTAAATCTTTGGGCACGTTTGAATGGCTTCTTCTCTTTTTCCCTTTGCACTCGGTCCCTCTCTTTCACATTGTTCGTGTCTGTCAGTCTGTCTTTGCTGAGATCTATGGAGGGACTGTGAGACTGATGTCTCAGCTCCTCCAGGATCCCAGCAGGAACGCCTTTTGACAGTTGCAGGAGCAGCAGGATTGAGCCCAAAGATGTTGCTGTAATTGCACCTGGTTGCGTCATGAAAAAGTAATAATTTGCTGTCAAGGACGTCAGGGTGTCAGCGTTCGGCAGGAGTTGATAAGGTATTGACTGCCTCTAGAGTCCTCACTCACTCACTCTCACTCAGACTCTTTCATAAAGTTGACTCCCAGAGAAAGAGGGAGACAGGAGAGATTTGGGGGGAGGAAGAAGGTAATGGAAGAGTTTGAAAGGAGAGCGGGGGGGTTAAAAGGACGGAAAGAGGGAAAAAAAGAGCAACCAAAAAATAGGCTAAAGACAGTCAAACTGCACAGCCTGAGCTCCGGGATGTTAATTGCAGCCTATCTGCTACTTCGTGAACCATGTTCATTTATAATACATGTGTGGAGAGCTTTAAATTATACATACGTGCGATCAACAAGCTGAAGCAGCACGGCCTGGTCACCATAAGTTGAATAATACACAATTAGCTCCTGGCTCAACCGTGCTTTTAGTTTGATTGCTGTCAAAGAGGTCAGAAATCACAGCTGCAAAGAAAATTTAAAAACAGCAATGTCTGCAACTTCTGGTTGCTACTTAACCCATCAACCCTGATCTTAAGAGCGATCAGAGACTCATGGGAAGCCCCGGCCTGTTGTGCTGAAGATGAACACACTGGTATCTACAGAAAGGGTTGGAGTTGGATTTGATTTATGGCTGTCTCAGTGACACTGCATTATTTTTGAAAGACTGACATGCTGGAGTAAGAATCAGTCAAACTTCTTGTTGTCTCGATTTGAGCATTGGAACTTTTGATTAGTAATCCATGATTTAGTCTTTGCCTAAGGCATAAATACAATGTGACACAGAGGGCAATTTGTCTTAGTCCCTCACCAAAAGGGTAAAGATGAGATAACGCACCACTAAAGAAAGGCAGGCCAGTGTTGACTTTCATAAGTCATGGAATGGTTATAAAGAAACGGCTCAATTAAAGTTGCCTTAAGAAGTTTTAAGCAACTGGAACGCAGATAAATAAAACTAGAAAAAGACCAAAACTTATCTGAAGGAATCCAAGGACTGGTAACTCGGAGAGTCACCAAGTTACCATAGTAACAATCTATCCCATTTTGACAAATGTGAACATCTGTTCATGCAGAGTTGTTGCCTATCACTCTGGACAGGTTGTCAGCCTATCTTAGGCATTATAATGTCATTCCCTCATCAAAAACATGCCTGGAGTGCTGTCTTGATTCTTTAATGCATGTTTTAGGAATCCTAAAATCTCCCATGGCGGCAATTCTGGGGTGCCTAAATGTGTCCTCATAAACACCGCCTCCTTTTCTGGTTCATTTGGGGAGGTGTGAATGTGTAATCAAACCGACGCAGTCCAAAAAAGCAGACTCTGATCTGCCTACAAACTAAGGTCTCAGTTTGATTAAAGTGAACTATGGAGTGGTTTGAAAGCCAAGCAAACCAGAGATCGCTCCAAAAGCAGGAAGTGGAGTACAGCGCAGGGAATTCTGGGTAAATACAAGCAAAACAAACGTATGAGTCTAGTGCTTGCGGGAGAAATGAGTCGTGATCTTTTGCCAAAGACAACTGCTAAAATCTGACACTACTTCATTTCTGTTTACATTTTGTGAAGAAGGAAGTTGCGTAGCGTTTTCTTTTTGTGTCGTTTCCTTCAGTTGTTCTTCGTGCAGCGCCACCACAGGCAAGGAGGGGAACCCGTTTTTCACAGTTTGTTTCATTTGACAGTGCAGTTTGAAGGTGAACTGCATAAGCTGAAAATGTAGCAAATGTTGCAACTTTGGTCCTCAGTCGAACCAAGACTTCTGGACGATAATCAACGATAATCAACCTAAACGTAGCAACTTCTTCTGGACGCTTAACCATGGCCACAGCAGATGGGAAGTTATGTTGGATGCCCAGGCAGCTCTTCAAGTTAGTCTCTACATGTGCCTTTTAAAATGAGCTTTTCAGAAGATCCTTGCAAGCGGATGGATGGATGATGGATGGTTGGACTACCATAAAACCCTACTTTGCATTTAGCTTTGATGTTCAAATCGTAGGTTTAGTATTTTTGATTGCTTGAGATCTTTACAGCAAGTCCTTCAAATGCCAACTCGGTTAGAAAGGCTCACAAAGGCTTCCTTGATTTAGGCATGACATCATCTTCTGCAATCTAAAGCGCACGGTTCATTTTCAGGAGAATCTCTCTGATCTTTGACCTGCTGCTCTGTCTTTGATCTCAAACGTAGCTGTCTGAAGTGGGTTGGTGCCCCGGGCCTGAGCTTTTATATCAAAACTTCCCTTCTGTCTCACTCCTCTTGAAGCCGTACAGGCCATACCTCGTCACAGGTAGATAAAAAAAGAAAAAACTGATAATGGTGTGCTTGACAGCTGCAGCTTGCCTCACATCTCAAAAAACACCTGCTTCAGTCTCCTCGAATGCGCATTTTTTTTGTTTACAGGGGAAGCCCTCCATTTTCAGACGCAAAGCAAACTGATACAGCAATGCAGTGGTTATCTCTCCTCATTGTTGCTTAATGAACCGTCAATGGAGCAGCTTGGGCCGGCTTATAGACTTCTCATTGTTGCGGCAGGGGCTCCCAGGGTTGATATATTCAGCGTTAGGGTCAGGATTTGTGGAGCTAGAGTGGGAATCCTTGGGATAGTTCTCAGAGAACTAAAAGGCCAGTTAATCAGCTCTCCCTTCATGATCTCCCGGGCTGTTCATCTTCCCATGGATGAGTTCTATCACTCCTTTTTACCACCAGCCTTCTTGTGCTTTCTCTGCCTTTCTTCTGCTGTGTTTATGTTTGGGATTTGCCCAAGTGGCCCCCGGGATCGGTTGACCTGACCCCCGGCTCAGCGAAGAATGGTTCGAGTCTTAGCAGAAAGCCTCTCCTACATTTTAATCACGGCTCTCTGGTTTTTCTTCTACTGCAGCCACGCACACAGAAGCAGAAACTTAGCACCTCTTCCTTTCACAAGCGCAGTCGTAGTTCTGATTAGTCTCTATCACCTGGAATTTTATTTCTCCTGGATCACCTTGCATAAAATAATTCCCCCTGGATATCAGGTGCCACCTCCCCTCCCTACCTCCTTCCTGTGCGGGTTGTCAGCCAAAGTGATTGCCTACCTCTCTTCCTCCCCCCTCGGTGGCATTTAGCTGCTCTCATTTGCATATACATGCCCTCGCTGTGCGGCCTGTGGGCTGGCGGGATTGATCAGCAATGCCACGCCATGTTTTATTACTTGTCAGCCAGAGAGATGGGTACAGCACCGCAGAACGCACACGTCTGGCGGGTTTGGAGTGTTCAGTGTCGGCTGTGATGGGCAAATAAAACACACACTCAGTGAGCTCATGCTTCATCTCAGGATTCTGACACTTCTACAAATACTCGTTTACACAAGAGGCCTGTTTAGAAAGGTAGAGGAAAACACACAGATCATCTCTGACTCCCAGTTGGGAGTCTTTGCTTCAAAATATGCACACTCCTCCTCAGCGAGGCTTGTGTTTACAATCATACAGTTCTAGTAAAGGAAAGCACGCTCTCTATCAGTTGTAGCCCTGCACCAATGAGAACAATAATGCTGGATCTAAAATCTTTTAAAACCAACTTAAATTGTGCAAAAGTACGAATTGTTGGGAAAGGATTTTGGCTCACTTTTCTTTACAAAGTTGCTTCATTTCATGAAGGCTTTTAAACACAATTTGCTGCCTTTCGTTTTCAATTTTGCTGTACATTAGCTGCCATGTTTGGGATTGTTACCCTGAGGATGACCCTGTTTGATTGGTGGCCTCACATTTGTCTCTAGAAATACTTAGGATACCAAGACATTGATGGTTGGTCCAATGACTATCTGGGACTTTTGGCTGAAAAACAAGTCCGCAGGATTACCCTTCCATCGCCTTGCTTGATATTTGGTATAAAGTGTGCTAATTTGCCATGCTAAGTATTTGTCAAATATATAACCCATACCCAAAATATCTACTTTGGTTTTAGCTATCAAAGACATTGTTCCAGAGAACAATGCATAACTTCTTCTGCAATATTCATTGTAGAGAGAAGACTTACTGCTGGGTACTCCTTCCAAACAAGCCATACTTTTCAGTCTTTTTCATATTACTCTGCTATAATCTCTTACATTAACCAGCTAACTGTGGCCTGTAGAGTCTGAGCTAGAACGATTGGGTTGCTTGTAATTTCTCTGAGCATTGCATGCCCTCATCTGAGTGTTTCCCTGAAGAACAATGGACTTCAAATCGCTTGGAAAAGGTCTTACAAGGTCTTCTATGTTTGATAGGCAGAAACAATTCATTCTGAAAATGTCTGTTATCTCTTTGTCTTGACATTGAGTTAAAACACACCTGTATGCTGCAGGCAAACCAAATCCTGCTTTTAAAGTGGCGATCACGCTTGCTGATAAGGGACAAATCAAATCTATTTGATTGACAGCACCTGATATGTTTAAGAGCAATGAAAGAATGTGTTGGGTACGCTCAAAGTTAGCTTAGAGTCTGGTAAAGACCACCTAATAATAGAAAACAGATTTCAAAGAAGGTGTATTTTCTTGTTACCGTGACTGTATGTCCTCAGAGTCTGAGCTTTCATCCCCTCAAATTACGTTCAGATCTGACGGATATTAATATGCAAAACAGGGAGGATGCTGAACAAAATGCTGATAATTAAGCGAAGATGTTCTGGGTTGAATCGCGCTTAAGAGCGTGCATGTGGGACCCAGCACATGGTAGGCCATATGTCTCTGCGCAGTTAGCTCTATCCTTTGGGGTGAAGGGGGGGTTGGGGCCTGTTTCCACTCAGGCGCAGTACAAATGAAGCCTGGGAGACTTGAACTGTAGTCTCGCCATGTTTTTATAGAGTCATCAGAGAGGAAAAACTGCAGTTCTTGCTCCGGTTTTGTCAAACTTGTAAGTTTCAGACGACTCAGACGCACGGGTCACAGGCGATCTCCTCATTCTGGCCTCACCGGTGTCACTTTCATGATAAGCCGTGGTGTATTCCACAAAGCCGGAATACCAGGTCCCTTTCCCACCTGCTCCTCTGCCTCTTCTTCCCCTCGGCTGATCTCTCCTTCCATCCCCAGAGGGGAGTGAGGGAAGCGGGGAGGATTTTCCGGGATGCCGGGGGCGACAGGCTCTCTGCGCCATCCACTTACACAAACGGCAGGATCAGCGCTCCACACAAGAATAATTAGAAGATAATGGGTAGTAATGCGGCCCGATCTGTCCCGATTATCTCCTGGCACCGATCGGCACAGCGCCATCTGGTGCCAGATCTCAGGGCAGCGGCTGCTCTGCCACATGAAAAGAAGGTGGGCTTAGACTTTAATCTCGCACCCCGTTCTGTTATTGACTGTCTGTGTTCACAACTGAGCGAGTGTGTGTCAGTCTGGCCCTGCGAGATGGTTGATACACATCACAGGGAGGGAAAAAATGTGAGATTGCATTTATATTACATGTGGGGGTGACAGCCGGTGTTGCCGAGCGTCTTGGTGATCGACAGTGAAGCAGAGTGTTGCCGAGAGGGTGGTGTGAGTTTTCTGCACAGCTCCTTTTGCACGGACAAGTGTCTGTCACGCCGGGGGGCTCCATCTTTCAGCTTAACTCCCATCCTCACCAGCCTCTCTCCCACAACTCTGCGCCAATTCAATATGACAGTGGATTGTGTGGCCAGTGTGGCCCGAGGTTTAGCGCCTTAAAGCGCTTGTGTGCTTTGTGTTTACAGACGCTTTAAGTTCCCAGCAGAATTCAAAAGCCCCCCACCAAACCCGCACCTTTTGCACAAACCGCGCGGCCTAATTCTCGTAATGCCCCCCGCTTTTATCTGTGATGCTGAGCACAGGCACACAGCCCTATCAAATTATCCCATCACGTATGCAGCAGACAGCCTGAGCCTGAGCGTAGGAGAAGTTGTGGAGCAAAAAAGCTTTGAGTTGTTCAGCAGTATTTGTGTCTGATGTAGATCTACAAGCCTCAAGTGACTAGAGCTAAAGCAGACAAAAATCTCATCAGTGTTTGTGGCTGTAATAATTGATTGTTCACCAGAAAAGTCTTTCATCGCACAAACTCCAAGCAGTTCATTCCAGCTTGAATGGATCATCAGATTGTTTGAATTTCGTCAGTTTTACATTATTTCTTACTTTCTTTTGAACTCTAGTAAGCTCTGTAGAACACCAAAATGGATTAGCCAATAGCTTTTACACCAAGTCATAGAAAGGTTGATTATATTTCTACTATACAGTAGAAACCAAGTGTTTACATACACACATACACAAAACATTTTTTCTTAGTTTTGCTAAATCAAACTTAGTCTTTTTTACATCACTAAATTTCTTTCCGTTTGATGAATTTATGAATAATCAGTCCATCTTGCATATCTTTGTAGGATCACAGGGGCTTGGTTGCAAGAATATAAGGAGAAAAAAATGGTTTTAGTCGATTTAAAAAAAAAAAAACTTTCTTTAAATCCATAAGTTTATGTTAAAGGTGGCCTATTATTCTTCATTGTACAGGTTAGGATACGTCTATGGGCTACACGGATCATATTTATTACATTTTTTTCCACAGTGTCATTGTTGGAAATCAGATTTCAGTCTGGTTTTGAGCTGTTTTAGGGCCTCTTAACACTTTAAATCCAAATAAATTGCTGCTTACCCACGTGCCTTCAAATCAACGTTTACAAACACGTGAAAATGCCTGCAAACAAATGCTGAATTATTTAATCATACATCTTTGAAAAGCAAAAGTGGAGCCTCCTGCACAACCAACAAGAATGCAGCAAGTGGTTTCTGGATAGTAAGTCAACAAAACATTTGTCTTTTCCGGCAGCCTTTGTACAGCGGTTAAAACCAGCTGACCAAACGTGCTGGAGCTGTGCTCAGCTGGGGTTGCTAGGTAACGGACTGGGCTTCAGTGGTGTTGCTAGGCAACAGGCAGTCCCTTCTGATTTGCGACGTTACATTCTGAAGTTTTTTGAAATGGCTCTCTTACCAGATACCAAAAAACTTTAACTTCTTACCCAAAAAATGATTAGATGTCTTATTTTTCTTTTTTCTCCAAAAGCAACATAAATCACAGATTACAGTTTGTAAATTCACTCAGGAACATATATTTACATTGAAATATATTTGGCTTCATTAAACTTACTGCCAGGAGCAATATTTGTCTTTAATGTAACATTAAACCTCCCAGCTAAACCCAGCCAGTAACTTATTTCTTTGATCCAGAGTTGATGCTTGGTCCTGGGTGGGAGCTTAGATTTATGCATCCAAACACTAAAGCTGGTCAGACAGACACTTGTTCCCTCCTCTATCTTCTCTGTGTAACGATGGGCTGAGACTTCTTCAACAGAGAGCGATATGGAGCTGGACATTTGTTCTGTCTGCTAGCCGAACGCCTTGGATCCAGAAAGCAGCGGACTGTCATTCCAGTCAGATAAGACGTGGGAAAGTTCTGCGCTGTACTCCCCTTGGGAATGGGACGCCACAATCTGCCAGTCCAGAACTGGGCAAGAACAGATGTACTGGAGAGAACATCAAATGTCAAACTTATGTTTTTATCTCTTTTCTTCATAGAAATTGCACAAAGTCTGGTTAACTTTTAGACCTTAATACAATAAAAAACAAAACTGATTTAGATCACTGCAGACATTTATTATACATTAAATAGATTTTGTAGTATATAACTTTCATAAAAAATATTTTATTTACATATTTGTTGAAACTGTCACTGTGTCATGACAGTATAACGAGACAGTTAATCAGTTAAAAAAATCGAGCTCCTCTGCCTTCTCCCAGGAGCTTTCTAGTGAGCTCCCAGTGCTTACTGGAAACAACCAATCAGAGCCAGAAGTGGGGTTTGGGGTCAAGCTTGTGTTTAAAACCATAAAACAAAAACTTTGTTGTTTTGGGATTGTACTGCTAATGCTAATATAGCAATGACATAGTAAATCATACCCAGATTCTAGTTGAGTGCTAAAACAACTCGAACGTATCTTAAATTAGCTTACATTGTTGCACTTAGTCATGGTAATGTTGATTTTTTTTTAATAGTGGCTAATTATTCTTCAGAGATAACACTAACTTAGCTATGTTTCAGCACTGATGCTAACTTCCTGTAGTGGTTAGCTATGTTTCAGCACTAATGCTAACTTCCTGTAGT
>NW_015117987.1:0-2375 GCF_001443285.1 Poecilia latipinna
TATTTTACTTGAGTTTTTTCTTCTTTGTTTCAGCAGATGTTGTTCTGCAGGAGGTTCTAGAGGAACATAAGATCAGTCTGAGGTGGAGATGTGAATGTGTGACTGAAGGAAGTGATGTAACAGGAAGTGATGTAACAGGAAGCAGAACCCTCCTCAACAGGATCTACACTGATCTCTACATCACAGAGGGTCAGAGTGAAGAGGTTAATACCCAGCATGAGGTGAAGCAGCTGGAGAGAGCTTCCAGGATCCAGAAGCATCATGACTCTGCAATTAGGTGCCATGACATCTTTAAAGTCTTCCCTGACCAAGATGGAGTCATCAGAGTGGTTCTGACCTGCGGCGTCGCTGGTGTTGGAAAAACCTTCTCAGTGCAGAAGTTCACTCTGGATTGGGCCGACGGCTCGGAGAACCAAGATGTCAGTGTGGTGGTTCTGCTTTCGTTCAGGGAGCTGAACCTGATCAGAGATGAGCACCACAGTCTTCTCTCGCTTCTCCATGTTTTCCACCCAACACTCCAGAAGCTCCCAGCAGAGCAGCTGGCTAAATGCAAACTGCTCTTCATCTTTGATGGCCTGGATGAAAGCAGACTTTCACTGGACTTCAACAACAGTCAGCTGGTTTCTGACGTCACACAGAAGTCATCAGTCAATGTTCTGCTGACAAACCTCATCAAGGGGAACCTGCTTCCCTCGGCTCTCATCTGGATAACTACCAGACCTGCAGCGGCCAATCAGATCCCTCCTTCATGTGTTTCCAGGGTAACAGAAGTACGAGGCTTCACCGACGCCCAGAAGGAGGAGTACTTCAGGAAGAGGTTCAGTGATGAAGAGCTGTCCAGCAGAATCATCTCCCACATCAAGATCTCCAGGAGCCTCCACATCATGTGTGGAATCCCAGTTTTCTGCTGGATCACTGCTATGGTTCTGGAGAAAATGTTGACCTCAGAGCAGAGAGGAGAGCTGCCCAAGACCATGACTGACATGTACTCACACTTCCTGCTGGTACAGACAAAAAGGAAGAAGAACAAGTACCATGGAGGACATGAGACAAGTCCACAGGAGCTGATGAAGGCTGACAGGAAAGTTCTTCTGAAGCTGGGGAGGCTGGCGTTGGAACATCTGGAGAAAGGAAACATCATGTTCTACCAAGAAGACCTGGAGCAGTGTGGTCTGGATGTCACAGAGGCCTCAGTGTACTCAGGAGTTTGTACAGAGATCTTCAAAAGAGAGAGTGTGATCTTCCAGAAATCAGTCTACTGCTTTGTTCATCTGAGCATCCAGGAGTTTCTGGCTGCCGTCTACATGCTCCACTGCTTCACCAGCAGGAGGTCAGAGGTCATCAAGACGTTCCTGGGAGAAGAATACAATGAAACATCTCTAGATGAGTTCATGAAGAAAGTCATGGAGAAATCCCTCAGCAGTAAAAATGGCCACCTGGACCTGTTTGTCCGCTTCCTTCATGGTCTCACTGTGGAGTCCAACCAGAGACTCTTAGAAGATCTGCTGGGTCAGACAGAGAACCGTCCAGAAACCATCCAGAGAATCATCACCAACCTGAAGGAGATGAACACTGATAGAATCTCTGCTGACAGAAGCATCAACATCTTCTACTGTCTGGTGGAGATGAACGACGTCTCATTTTATCAGGAGATCCAACGGCTGCTGGATTCAGGGAAGGAGCTCTCAGTGACTGACTGTTCAGCTCTGGCCTTCATGCTGCAGATGTCAGAGGTTCTGGATGAGTTGGACCTGGAGAAGTACAACACATCACCAGGTGGACGACTGAGACTGGTTCCAGCTGTGAGGAACTGCAGAAAGGCTCGGTGAGTCCAGATGTTTTCATTGTGTGAATGCTGATTCAGCACTATTGTCCTCCTGTTTCTTCTTCTTTCTTCAAGTTGATTCTGGATGTTTTTGGCCTTTAACTACTTCCTTCATCCTCTGGATGATTTCAGCCATTCAAACATCTAAACATTCAGTTCATCCAGGACAGCTGCAGCTTCTGGTTTTTAGACATTTTGATCTTTTAAAAATATTTAACTTTTTATCAGTTTTCAGGTTGAAATGAATAGAAAACCCTGAACTCTAGAAAATGTCTATTTCCTCTAAGATCCAATCAGCCAGAGAGACTTTTTAAACTTTAAACTCTCTTCACTCATTGAGCTGCTGCTCCATAATTCACCTTTTAGGATCTTTGACTGTTTTTATAAAATAATTGTTGAGGTTTGATGGAAATTTGGACCATTAAAATAAACCATTGCATTAATTATAAACTTTGTGAACAGTGTTGATCTTCTTCATCCCGTCATCATCCTCTCCTCTTCCTCCTCCACTACCCAGATAGCACAGAATGATTGAAACAACATTGAATCA
>NW_015117987.1:8581-11679 GCF_001443285.1 Poecilia latipinna
CACACAAGCTGAAAAATAAGTAAATCTACTCATCCATATTTCCTTCTAACAAACACAGCTTGTGTATAGGACGGGTGTATGTGCCTCTATGAGTCTTTACTTGCACTGATCGCACCAGACCATCAGCTCCAATGTTGACATCAGTGACCAAACCAAGAGGCCACTGACTGCGAGGAGTGCATTCATGCAGGATCAGTACAAGATCTCCGACCTGATCGTTTCTGGAATGATGATTCCACTTCTGCCTCTGCTGCAGGTTGGGTAGGTACTCCTTCACCCACCGAGCCCAGAAAATGTCTGCTAAATACTGGACTTGACGCCAACGTCGACGGTACAGATCCTGTTTTACAAAGCGACCAGGAGGCAGAGTGCACTCTGATCTCAGCAGTAGCAAGTCATTGGGAGTCAAAGGTTGACCATTCCTAGGGTCATCTGACAACTTGATTAGTGGTCTCCCATTGACGATGTTTTCAATGATACAGAAAAGAGTCATTAATCCTTCATCATCCAAAGTCTGTTGTCCTGCAACCCTCATAAGAATTGAGCGCACAGAACGAATCTGTGTCTCCCATACACCGCCCATATGTGAGGCGGCAGGAGGATTAAACTTCCATTGCGTTTCTCGCTGGAGTAGATGATCCTCAATCCTCTGCTGGTTCCATCCTTCCAGAGCCTTCCGTAATTTGTGACAGGCACCAACAAAGTTTGTCCCGTTGTCCGAGCGTATCAGTTGAGACATCCCACGACGAGCCATAAATCGTTGAAGAGCATTTATGAATGATTCTGTGTCCAAGCTGTGCGGCAACTCCAAGTGGATGGCCCTGGTAGTTAGGCAAGTGAATAGACAGCCATATCTCTTCACCTCACTCCGTCCTCTTTTGATGGTAACAGGCCCAAAATAATCAATTCCGACGTGAGTGAAAGGCGACTTACATGGAGTCACACGATCAATGGGCAAGTCAGCCATGTACTGAGTACTGAGTGGAGCCTTTTGTCTTTTGCAAGGTATACACTGTGCTAGGACTTGCTTCACTGCTATTCGGCCTCTGACAATCCAAAAGAATTGTCTAATCTCAGCAAGTACCCTTTCAACTCCAGAATGACCTGTGAGTTTGTGAAAATGCCATATGATAAGTTTGCTAATATGATGGCTTCGAGGCAAAATCGCTGGGTGTTTTGCAGCTTCGGCTATTGGAGCATTGGTGAGCCTTCCTCCAACGCGGAGTAATCCATCACTGAGTCGTACTGGAGTTAACTTCCTGATGCCTTCTACTTTCATTGGACAAGTAAAGTGAGTGCGTTGAACGTAGTCAATGATAGCAATCTCTGCCAGTTTCATTTCGTTTGGTGTTATTGGAGCATATAGTCTGAGTTCAGACTTCTTTAGAAGTCTGAACTCTCGTAGGATCAATACAATAGCTTGTTTGAGTTTGTGCCAGGAGGAATACCTCTGAATGAAACAGTCGATTGCTGATTGAATGGTGAGCTTAGAAGACATTGCATATGTCTGACTTGACTTCTTTACCTCCGCTTCAGGAGGTAAACTTCCTAGTTCAGGCTGGCAAGGCCATAATTCTTCCTGCCACAGGAAGGCAGGGCCTTTGAGCCATCGCTCACTGTTTGTGAGTTCTTCAGCAGATAGTCCTCTTGAAACATCATCCGCAGGGTTTAGTTCTGTGCAGACATGTTTCCATTGTGAGGCTTGTGAGACTTCTCGGATCTGTGAAACTCTATTGGCAACAAAGGTTTGGTACCTTTTCTCTTTGTTTCTGATGTAATGCAGAACAATAGTGCTGTCTGTCCAGAAGACAGAATCCAGGAGGGGAAGCTCGAAGCTTTTACGGATCTTCTGATCAAGCTGTACCGCTACTACAGCTGCTGCCAGTTCTAGTCTTGGAATAGTACTTGATTTGACAGGAGCTAGCCTATTCCTAGAGAGAACGATATTACAGTACTTGTTATTGTTGCTTACAACCCTAAGGTAGCTAACAGCACCATAACCCAATTCAGAAGCATCACTGAAGTGATGAAGTTGCATGGTGACTGAATCTGCAGTAAAACCTTCAGGTCTGAGACACCGAGGCACCTGTAGTCTGTAGAGTTTTGGTAGATCGTCTAACCACCGGCCCCATTGCTCAGCAATGTCACTTGGGATGGTTTCATCCCAACCTAGCTTCAAGTGACATAGTGCCTGAAACAATGCCTTTCCCCGTAAAATAAATGGGCCAACTAACCCCAGGGGGTCATAAACTGAGCTTATTGTACTTAGCATGCCTCTTTTAGTGTTGGGTTTGTTCTTGACTTTGATGATGAAGGTGATACAGTCATTTATGTCCCAGAACAACCCCAGAGCTCTTTCCAAAGATGGATCTCCATCCAGGTCCAACAATAGTACTTGATTAGCATGTTCCTCCTCTGGGATAGACTGTAGAACCTCAGTTGAATTGCTTGTCCATTTAGTCAAGCGAAACCCTCCCTGCATAAGTAGGTCAATTAGCTGTGCTGCTAGACAGATGGCTTGTTGGGGTGAGTCTGAGGATTTCAGGCAATCATCCACGTAGAAGTTTCTTTCTACAGTGGAGATGATGCAGATACTAATCTGCATCATATATACGTGTATGATCTGACGCACACCTCCTCAATGCAAAGCTTGCTGCTCTTGGAGACCACACTCCGCCACAGAGGTGGGATGTCATCCGGTAAGTAACTACCTCATTATTAGGATCGTGGTCCTTCCACCACAGGAACTGTAGCACATCTCTGTGTTCTGGAGTTACATGTATCTGATTGAACATGCCCTCGATGTCCGCCATTATGGCAACAGGACCTTGTCGGAAGCGGATCAGCACATTTATTAATTTGTTCGTTAGATCTGGGCCCTGGTGGATGACGTCATTGAGAGATATTCCATCATATTTTGCTGCGCAGTCAAAAACGACTCGCACCTTTCCAGGCTTCCGAGGATGAATCACTGGGTGATGTGGGAGATACCAAACTTTGTCATCGTTGTGGTTGAGCAACAAGGCTGGAACTTCTTCTGCATATCCTTTATCAATGGTTGACTTCATTGCCTTAACATACTTGTCTTTCAGATCTGG
>NW_015117988.1:0-7527 GCF_001443285.1 Poecilia latipinna
TATGAATGAAAAGTCTTTCAGAATTATAAATATTACAAAACTTCAGTTAAAAAATGTGTAAGATGTGTCCTGATGAGTTCCTCAAAAAGAGACAGAGAAGAATACATAACATTAGGGCTGTTACAATTCCTCGACTGATTTGTGTACCTCGATTATAAAAATCCCCTGAGGCAAATTATCTGTGGGATATCTGGGTTTTTGTCATTTTTCAGGGGACAAACAGGTACCTTAAAATGAGGGGTTCAATAAGTGGAATATGACGTCCTTTCCCCTCCTGGAGCTGCTAGTGACTGGTTTGAAAAGCGACAAAGAGCGGGATGGGAGGAGTCTCCGCTCCACCTCCTATACAGGTGGAGCGGAGACTCGTGCAGATAGAGGGAACACAGCGGGCTGCTGTAGCTCATGCTAAGTGTAGCTTTATGGCATATGTGTGTGACTAAGGTGCCAAATTCAGACACAAAAGCTATTGATAACTGAGCAAAGTGAGAGTTATGAATTAAATTGACTAAATATGAATACATAAACTAAAAACTTTAGTATGGAAATTATTCAAATTCTGTATTTGTGAGCCGGCTACTTTATTATTAGATTGAATATAATTTCACATTTTTGTATCACTTTTCTCCAAGTTAACGTAATAAGTGAGCTACTATTATTACTAGGATAATTTTCTAAAGTACAGAAAAGTAATTGTTAGGTGTGGACAAACATGAAAATATGAATTGATATTGCTATACGATATCAATTCATCAATGTTTTTGCCTTTATCAAATCTGTTATTCAGTTACTTGATTAATCGTCAGAATAATCAATATATTACTTGAAGACTAATATAATTGTTTACAGCAGGTCTACATAACATCTAATGAGTGATTTAGAGCAAACAATTAATCTAACATACTTTTATCTGGACTGCGGGAGAACAGTATGCATGTTTAGAGTGTGATTGCTGCAAACAGAAAGGCACTGACCACGACTCAAACTTAGGGTCATCTTACCTTAAGACAGTGGTTGTGGTATTTCAGCATTAAAATTTTCTTATGGACAGTTTAATTATGTTTGACGTTCAATGAGATATTTAAACTCAAGAAGTATCGCCGATCTGTGCTAAACATGAACAAATGAATGCACTTGGAACTTGCAAACAAATACAGGTCCTGGAGTTCTTCCCATAAAACATTTCCCCTCCTATTTTTGCATTGTGATGTTTTGGACTCAGACCTCAATCTTTCCTTGAATAAATATTAATGGAGAGCAATGCCCACTCACGACTCTGCAGGAAGAACAAAAGAACTTGTTTACAAGTGTGCTTGTGGAGAGCTGAGGCAGCAAGGAACAACGAGGGTCTTTGAGGTTGGCTCTGCAGCTCTGCTGACTCACAATGGAGCACTGATTGAAACATGCACTTAACTTCCAGCACGGGGCGATTGCAGAGATGGCAACATCTCCTCAACACTGGGAATTACCATTCAACTGCTGAAAAGACAGAGCTGGAGAAATCAAGCTTACAAATGTAAGCTTCTTCTCTTCTTAAAGCCATTTAAAACAGCACAGAGAGGTAATCAGGTTTCTGGGGACAATAAGCACCCTGCACCTTATGTAGCTCTACCCTCACTCACACGTTTCCCTTGCTAAATTTTACGGAGGTGTGAATTTCTCATCAGATGCATTAGCATCTTTATTCATTCACTGCCTTTTGACACTCTGCTATGTTTACACTGATTATCATTCAGCAGGTAGGAACGGAAGGGACAGAAGAGAGTCTTCTTCCCTCGTCAGATTCTTTCAGTGCTAAGGGCCCCAAGCACCTCATTGTGCAAAGGTTAATCAATTCTGAATGACGAAGCATAAAAAGTTTTAATAATGCAGTCTTTCTGTAATGAATGGTCCAAAATACTTGCTTTAAAGGAGCAATCTTTGTGAGAGGCTCCAATGTTCTGATTATAAGGCAACAAATAATTTTCAATAATCCAAGACAGATCTTTAAGGATGACTGTGCAACCTGAGTGACAGAAGTCTCATATCATATAGGACTTTCCTTTTGTTAACTGTAAGATAAAAGCAGAACTTAATGTCACGAGTAACAGCTGTCCAATAAAAACTGGTTAACTGTGTGCTAACACAAGGTCAATAGTTTATACATTTAAATAAAAAAGTCAGTGGCCTGTTCATCGTACTCACCATAACCAAGAAACTAACAGAATTAGTCATCCCTGATCCACAGAATCATCATCCAGAGGCTGCAGTTGTGTAATTCAGCTAGAATTTAAAAAGCCTGACATTCACCAACTAACAGAAGCTCAAATAAAGACTATAAAAAGTGGATTTCTTCCAAAGTTACATAGAAAAACAGACCAAACCAAAGACTACTTATTCAAAATTCCCCACATGGTAGTCTGGATGAACAGTCATCCGTGCTACCATCACTACTCATTACTATTTTTAAGACATCTTTAACTGCTTAGATTCAAGAAAAGCACATGAAAGAATATGGCTATTTTCAATCTTAATATATTATTTTCAGTAAAGTCTTCTGTTATTCCAACTTTTGGTATAAAGCCAGCATTCATTTTTGTTGCCTTTTCATTGAACAGATGGAATAGTCACCTAGTTTGGACTTCTTTGGATCCCAAATAAAGTCTTAATTATTGCATCAATTCTTGTTTAACCCTACTGTTCAATATTCCAACATTGTCATAAAGTGGTGGTGTGATGTGAGGAGTGACGCGGGTAGACCCAGGATGTAGATGAAAATGAAGAATTTAATGAAAGTGCTCAACAACAGTTCAGGTCAACAGGCAGCACGGCAGAGCGGACACACAGAGGCTCAGCACCGGTAGCAACTGAATTCAAAGACTGACACGACGAGCAAATGCAGACACAGGACTTCACAGTTCTACTGTGTCGGCAGACGAACTATCAAAGACAAAATTAGACAAGGACCCGACAAGAGACAAAGACAACAGGTGGACTTAAATACACAGGGAGGGTAATCAAGGGAACGAGACACACCTGGGAAGCAATCAACAGGAAGACGCAGAGACAACAGAGACTCACAGGACAGAACTGAACACAGAAAACCCTTACAATAAGTACACAGAAACACAGATCATGACAAACATATAATCTGGGTAAAAATGTGCTACGAGTGTGCCAAGAAATGGATTCACATAAGAATCACAATTCTTTTTTAATATGATTCCAAATCAATATAAAATGTCCCAAAATTGATTTTAAGAAATAAAACAATAAGACAAATCACTTGCTATCAGGCTCCACTTTGTAACAACATGGGACGTCCTGACATCACCACACAGCTGGCACTGGAATGTACACATGTGCGGGAAGAACCAAAACAAAGGAAACTACAAAACTGAAAACAAGATTCAACCGTCTTTGTTGAAGGCAAACACGTGGTGGAATGTTGATATTTCACTTCAACTATCCAGTTTTTGTACCCACAGGTAATATGAATACTTTAAAGTAGTATTTATTCAATGCAGTGAGGGATTAAATACATTTGCACTAAATAACAACAAACGTGTGGATGGAAATTTCAACTATGTTTTATGGAGGAGACTGTCTGCAGAAAGGTGGCGCTCTCTCTGTGACTGTTAAAGAAAAATAGAAGATTCAAGGATTGTAGTGATTCAATTTAAGCCTGGATTAATGTTTAAAACCCTAAAAATGTAAGAATAAGTGGACTGTACTCTCACCATTCCTTTTCACTCTGTACATTTCAAACTTCCAGCACAAGTATTATTTCAGTCATGTACAGAAATACTCAGAAGACTCTGCAGTTTTTGGGTGTATCAGAGATGGACAAGAGGATGGGTGCAGAACTCTTGTGAACCACTTCGTGTCATGCGGTGGAAAGAATTATCTCATCTTGACAACAAATTAAATGATTGTGGATTTCAGGAGAAACAGGGTTCCATCATGGGAGAGGAAGTGGAGATGGTTGAGGAATATAAATGTCTGGACAGCAGATATGAAGCATCTATAAGAAGTGTCATCAATCAAAATCAAATAAAATTTTATTTGTATAGCATATTTCAGCAGCATGGCATTTCAAAGTGCTTTACATCATTAAACACAAAAACACAGAGTCATGCAATGTTGACTCAACAGAGACAACACTGACTCTGTTGAGTGCCAATGAGTGTTCAAACCTCTTTCAAACCTTGAAAGAGGTTTGAACAGAGTCAAACCTCTTTCAAGGTTTGTAGCAAATTGCTTCAAACTAATTCTTCTATAAGTTTGGTCTGGGGATGACTGTGCAACCTCTGAGATACTGAAGGATGGGTTCTTCATAAAATCAAGAAAATTATGGAAAATTTTTCTTTTCATGAAAAGAGGGAAAACAGAGTGTTCTCAGTCAGAGGCTTCTTCAAATTCACTGTAATGCAGACTGCAACAGGAGATCTTTCCTGCCAACAGCATTAACTATCTACAATGACTCTTTAAAGAATCTGAATGAGAGAGTTACAACAACATTTAATTTCCCTTTGGTAAAAAAGTATTTATAACATCTCCATTTGTCACTCTGCCTCGAAAGCAGAGTGGATCATGAGGATCCTTTTCAAACCTGAAAACTGAGGCAGAAATTATTAGAACTAGTGATTTCTGTTTTGAGTCGATTAGGAATTGCCAAAAAAAATCGGAACCAAATCTAATTGTGACATAGAAAACGATTCTCAGCCCTACTGTGTGCTGTCTCTATGCCAGTTGTAATGATGATGGACCCTGACAGAACACATTTTAATCATCAGTTTATCCTCCAGTCTACATTGTTCTGCCCTTTGCCACACGGTCCCAGCTCCACATGCCAGCATGTATGTGGTGTCATGATGTAAACCACTCCAAATACATCATCTCTACCATCAGAGCTCAAGCTTTTGCTGAGCTGTATTGGTCCCTAATGCCTTCATCAAATGGATCCAGAATACATAAATATCATTCTTTCTGATTAAAAACATAAAACGGTAAATGATAAAACAATGCGTTGTTGACAGGAATAGTTATCCAGGTACAGAAATTGCATAGTCAGCCGGAGCCCCAATACTCTATTTGCAGCTATCTTCTAATCTAATCTGGTCTGAACGTGGCCTTTTGGGCCAACTGTTTCATGGACGCTTGAGCATGAAAGAGGAATCTTGTTGAGTGGATCTATAGAAATAATGAATTAAAAAAAGCTTTAGAGTCTGTCACCACAAAATACACCATTTTAATTACAGCAAATTCCCACGAGACTGAGCTGCACATACACTCTCAGTTCTTTAGGTACCACTCTGAGCTTGCATCATTGCTAAGCTAATAATCCTTGCTGCTGCAGTGCTGACACACACATTAAATTAATCTGGGTAATATTCATGGCGGAAATATTATGGATCATATCAGTCTATACCCATTAATGTTAATTGGAAATCATTACCAGGACTTGTGTATGAGAGGTTTTCAAAATTAAACTGTCAATCGTCAGGGTGCAAATGTCTGATGCTCTCTCAGCTGGAGCAAAGTGCAGGCTTCTCACTGGCACACAACAAACTGTGCAAAGACTCATGGGAAGCATTTTTAAACTTCTGGGTTTTCATACAGAAAAACAACAAAAGAGGAAAAAAAACAAAGAAACTTTCAAGATGAAGTAGCAATATCAACAAACTGCCTTACCTGCTTGACCTGTAGCAATGCTGACCGCTGCAAACAGCCTTTGAGTCCTGCTCAGATCCGACACGCCGTTGACAGCTTCCACCTCTAAGGTGTAGTTGGCATGAGCGAGCAGGTCTGTGATGCTAACGTAAGTGTCCACTAATCCGGACTGGGCGGGGGAGTATCCCACATTTGGACCACACGGTACACATTCCTCGGGCTCCCAGCTGCAGCGGCGGCAGATCACCCTGTAGGTGACGTCGTTCCGCCCGCCAGTGTCGGCTGGTGGGCTCCACTCCAGATTAACTGTGGTCTGGTTGATGTTGTAGACCAGGTTCTGTGGCGCAGAGGGAGGTCCTGTCAAAGGTGGACACACAGAGGAAGACAGATTTAGATAAATGAGTGCCAAGAGAAGTGACAGCCAAGTGTGTGCATGAACTGGATCTGTGCTTTAACTGTTCTCTGAGAAAAAGAAAAAAGCTGTAGGACATGCCAGCTCCAGACCCAGAGCCAAACACTGACACTCAATTATAATAAGAGTCAGAGCCAGAAAAAAAGCTCTGCAGGTACGCTGACAGAAAGGGAGCCGAGGCAGGTACCAAGGTCAGTGGTAGAACGCAGAGAAATCAAGCAGTGTAGACTGAATAAATTTTATAGTCAGAGTTCAGGCAACATTGTTTATGTCGCTTATTATTAATTCAGATAAAGTGAAACATAAAGGGTCCCCTTCTATTTATTCCTATAATGGAAAATCTCAAAGTTAAATCAGTTATTAAAGGAGACACCAGAAGACTTTTTGTGAAGATCTTTAGGTCCATTATTTCACATTACAGAGAATATACAGAAATGCGATTTAAATATGCTTCTTTTTCGTGGCCTAATGTTTGAATTTATTCCAGGTTTTATACAAATAACAAAAAATCAGTTTATATAAAACATTCTACAACATTATGGTCAGAAATGAAGTTTTACAAATAGACTTTTGTGTTGATCTTTGACAACACATTACCTTGAACAAAACCTGAATGAGAATTAATCAGTGTGAAATATATTCTTCCCTTCGATTGGCTTCTTATGTGCAGTGTGAACTTTTTTTTATATTTATTTTTATTCTTTCATACAGGCAGCTCTTCAGGAGGAGAGGTTTCAGCTCCAGGTTTGGATGCAGATCCTCTTCCTCCTCCTGACATCGTCTCTTCACTTTCTCCTCATCTTTTATATACATAAATTATAGGAATACTTTTTCATGATTCCCCAAACATTGGCTGAATATCTGCGTATGTTATTGTAATAAATAAATTTTTATGAAAATGTTTTGTCTCTGTTTATTTTGTAAGATTTGAGTTTAAAGCTCAGACTACATATAGGTTGATACAAATTAAATATTAAATAATTATTTTAATGTTTATTGCTTATAAATCCAGTGCTAAGAAATAATGAAAAGTATCAACTCAAAAGTTGTTCATTATGTTTAGTCAGTTGAGTCTAATAAGTTATAATAAATAGGACACGATAGAGGGACTATGTCTCTCGACTGACCTGGGAACGCCTTGGGGTTCCCCTGGAGGAGCTGGAAGAAGAGGCTGAGGAGAGGAAGTCTGGGCCTTCCAGCTGCTGCCCACATGACCCGACCCTGATAAGTGGAAGAAAATGGATGGATGGATGGATGGATAAATAGTCTCATTAAGGGGACAGAAATGTTCATTTCTAATTGGACATTCATACATCACTTATAAAAATGTGAAAAAATATTGTGAGGTGTTAAACCACAGAAGAGGATAAGGGGCCTGTAACATTTTTCTAACACCAACTGATGTTCAAGATTGTTTTTTTTTTGTTTGTTTTTTTAGATTGAAGTCTGATTTCTGAGATTAAAGA
>NW_015117988.1:11473-11674 GCF_001443285.1 Poecilia latipinna
TTTTTTTCTTTCCCAAATTCTCTTCCATAGGCAAACATTTATTTAGTTAATCTTTTTATAATCTGGCACATTATTTCAAACATTTCCTACCTGGTAGAAATCTATATCTACCAGGTAGGAATATATTTCAGTCAAATACCTATTTCCAGGTATTTGACTGAAATAGATAGTACTATCTATCTATTAGGATATTGTATATAC
>NW_015117989.1:0-11667 GCF_001443285.1 Poecilia latipinna
GATGAAAAGCAGATGCTGGTGGACTTTTTTAATGGAGAAGAACTTCCTGATTCTACACATCCGTTTCCAGAAATGGGACTAAATACTGATTTCTCAGAAATGACGGGTCCTCTTTTGATCACTCAAAAAATGTTGACTTTTGTATGTTGAATGGAAAATTTTTGTATAAACTGGTTGAATAAGAAACAGTTAAGTGGAAGAACTGATACTATCAGTTAAAGTCGGAGAAAATCAGAAGGAGGGTTTTTAATCAGCCCCCCTTGACTAAGAGGGCAGGTGACCTTCAGTGGAGGATTTTGCACGGTTCTGTGAGTGTTAACAGTTTTGTGTCTAAATTTAAAAAGATATAAATGAATTATGTCCTTTTGTGAAGAAATAGAAACTACTTTTCACATGTTTCTTGAATGTAAATGACTTTCACCATTGCTTTTTTTTTGTTGGAAGATGTTTTTTAAAAAATGTGGTGTTAATTGGTCTGAGTTAGCTTTTATATTTGGTGCAGGTTGTACAAAAAAGGACGCCAGTAAGTGGAATTTGTTGAATTTTCTTATTGGAGAGGCAAAATGTTCCATTTATATTAGTAGAAGAAATAAATTAAATGGTGTTTTGGGGGAAAAAAGTTGACAGGATATTTATTCTGATGGTAAAAAACAGAGTAAAAGCAGAATTTATGTTTTTTTCAACGATTAATAACTGAATTTTTATCTTGGTACTTTAATGGCATGTGCTCTGTGGTTGAGAGAAAGCTAGTTTTCAATTCGATATTTGTGTGAATGTTGAAGTAAAATATGTTAAAATGTATTTTTATTGAAAAATAAATGTTATTAAAATCAAGTCTTCTTTCTTTCTTTCTTTCTTTCTTTCTTTCTTTCTTTCTTTTCTGATGTTTGTCAGGTAATTTCAGAAATAGTGGATGCATTTTCAATTTGATTCACTGATTAATGCAATTATGCTGCTCTGTAATTTTGCTTAATCAAGAAGCATTTCAAGGATTTTTCTGGTTTGCTGAGAGCCTAATTGGTGCAGGAGCTTGATCTGGGGAATGCAACAAGGTTGAAGGCTGCCTAATGAAAAGCAAAAGCTGTAGCCCATTGTGTGATGCTGAAGGACCCATCGTGACTTTTATATACAAAGGTTAATCTGCTTTAGAAAAAAATAAGAATTGCTGTCAGGTTCACAGTAACCTGAACACAGGATGCTTGATAGAAATGTTATATTTGGACACTTCTTTTTCTGGAATGCAACTGACCAAAACTGTACAAAAAGATTTGATTTTTCTTTAGTACAATATTATTAGCTATAATTTTAGATTTAAGTAGAATGTTAAAACAAAGTAAATAATTATAAATGTATTCACTTTTTATGCTGCTAGAATAATATGCTACATCATAATCAAGTAACTTACGCAAAAAAATGTTACTACATTGTATTGGCTGTTTTTTAATTAAAAAAAATTAATATGGCCACAGTTGAAAAACATGTTTGGTTAATTGGTCTCTCTAAACTGAACTTGGGTGTGAGTGTGAGCCTGTTTTTCCGTCCTGTGTGTTTCTGATCCCCTGCGATGGATCGCCTGTCCAGTGTCTGCTGTCATCAGCCCCCCTGCAGCCCTGAAAATATAAACAAGTATAGAAAATGGATGGATGTTTTAACTTTTTTGTATAATTTATAATATTTTAAAAAGTACAATTTGGCAGAACATGGGTCACCAACTGTGTTCTTTGATGGCAGTTACCAAGCAAGTAACTACCACTCAGCGAGTGGAATACCCCAGGGGGTTGTCCTGGTCCCTTATTATACTGTATTTTCTTAATGATTTATTCTATGTATTATATAAAGCTGGCATAGTAACATTTGTATGCAGATGATTAAACCATATACACATCACATCAGCTTTAACTTATAGGGAATTACAAACTATTATCTAAGAAAAGCCTGCAGTTCTATTGCATCAAGTGGGGATCTTAACAAATAAACAAATAAACTGAACAATTTTCAGAGTTGTTCATCCATACTTTGTGTTTCTAATTATGATTTAGCCCCACTCATGCATTACTTCACTGCCAAAGTCAGACACAGTGTAAATGTAGCATTGTTTTTTTTTTTTGTTTTTTTTTTTTTGTAATTTATACCTCCAATAAATCTGTTCATGCATGGACTTCTCACAGTAGGCTTTACAAGGTGTATATACATTTGAAATGCTCAAAGAGCTGGCTTTTTGAAACTGTCTAGATGAAAATAGGGCTAAAGCAGTCTCCACTGACACAGAGAAGACACAATTCCAGCACAGTAGCTGTCAGTCAAAGCTCCAGGGAAGTAGAACCAAAGGAAGGTCTCATGTGGCCCGCAATTTTCTTGAGGCCATTAAAACCAGCCCTTTTTAATTCCTTTTTCGTCACTCAAGCTATTCTCGTTGCAAAGTGGTCTTTCAGTGCTCAGCTTCCCTTCCAGCGCTTGAAAGACAGGAATGTGAAAGCATTTTGTAGAACAATGCTGAACACATCTGCTAATTTCCCTGGCTAAAGGGACTAGAGGACAAGCTCATTCATCCGGGGCTCTGTGAACATTTCAGTGCAGTGTAATGTTTCTGTTCCATCACAAAACACTCAGTGTTATTCAAGAGCGTATCAAGTATTTTGTAAAATACTTAAAGTAGTGCTTTTCTGATGCAGTATGCAAATGACTTTGTTAAATGGAACTCATTGAGTCAGATAATCCCACTGCTAAACAGAATGCCTGACCAGATGAAAAATAAAAAAAAAAACACCAAGAGGACACAAAGTTGAAAGCTGTAAGAATGCAATTAATGTAAAATTTGAAAGTAGCAGGACAATGTAGCAGAGTAAGAAAAAGCAATCAGTATGTCCTGCAGCAGACTCAGCCTGCAGCAGACTCAGCCTACAGCATCATAACTCTAAAGATAACTCAGGATAACTGAAAATACTGAGATGACTTCAATCAGTTTCTCCAAATTGCTATCAACACTCACTTTTAGTAAGTTACTTGGTTACTGTGTTGGAAAAGTACTTTGAGACAATACTACTTGCTTCTGTTAAGGAAGAATATATCTAAAATAGTTAACTTTGGAAAAAGTTTGTCTCTCTCTTCCTCTGGATCCCAGGTCCTCTCGGCGAGCCACGTGTGGCCATAAGGAAAACAACAGCAATGCGTGTTGACGTCACAGAATTACAGAGTTTAATCCAATAGAAGACAATGCACAAACTTACACCAGAAACTGCAGAACAACGGAGACATACATTCATTTACCTGACAGACTTGGAAAAGAAGGAAAGAAAGAAAAGCAAAGACGTGCAAAGACATCTTTGGAGAGTTGCAAGAGCAAATCTAATCTGTTACTTCTGTGTAGAAAGTTTTATAGTGAAAGGCGTATTCTTATCTTTAATTTATTCAAATAAGGCGTATCTTTGCTCATCCAACCAGGATCTATCTCTGACCCTGTCTCAAGCCAGAAACCCCTGCCGTGTTTACGGCCTTTCACAGATGAGTGTGAAAAGCTAGAACTTCTACTGTATTGTTTTCCACACAGACAAAAGGCAGTTCAAACGATCCTAGCAAACCATCTGCTGTAACTACAGGTAAATTAAAGGTCAAAAAGTCAGAATACATTACTAATTTCAAAACCACAATTAGGCCATTTGAATCAAGACATGTTAAGTTTTAAAACTAGCTTATTTTAAATTTATTTTCTCAACAGTTCCAAGTACAGATCCTTTACTTGATTTTTTTTTTTTTTCTGGAAATGATCTCATCTGACTCATGATAATGAGTCAGATGAGACTCCTGTTCATTTCTATGAACAGGAGGGCATTCACAAAGCAGAACATCAGAAGTCTCCATCATTTTATTTTAAGGTAGGCTGCAGTCAACTAACTTTTTGTTTTGTTTTGTTTTGTTTTGTGGGGGCCATTATTGCAATTAACTGCATTTTTTTCTGCAAAAGACCCAAGCTGTGAAGTATTGAGTGGTGCTGCAGTGGTGCAGAGGTAAAACACAACCCATGGAGGCCTTAGTTGTTGACACGGCTGTCACAGGTTGAAATCCCAGCCTGATGGCCTTCACTGCATGTCTTCTCTCTCTCATTACCCACTTTCCTGTCTGCCTCTCAAATGAAGGCCTCCAGAAACAATGAAACCTTTATAAAAGAAGTGAGAAAGAGGAAGGTTGAGGACTCAATGAAGAAAATTGGTTTGTTTAAGTTACATGAACTGAATCTTTTTTGGTTAGTTGTGCTTCTTGATTTAAGTACTGCTAACTTAAAAAATTAGGTTTTCTTACTCGTTAATATTAAGCTTACTTTTTTTTAAGTAAGGTAAACTATTTCAATTTTAGAGCGTGTAGCCACTCTAACTAGGACATTTTAAGCCTCGCTTTAAAAGCAGACAGGGTGTCTGCCTCACAGACTGACACTGGGAACTGGTTCCACAGGAAAGGAGTCTCCTCTGAAGGAAACTGGTTCCAGAGTCAGAGCCGTGCATTGACACGAGACTGAATATTTCTAGCTGGAACCTCTTAACCTCACCCTTCTCCACCAGAGAGGTGACATCCTGAGAGCCAAGGACCAGACTGCTAAGGTCTCCGCCCTCGGCCACCACCCGTCACACATTGCACCTGACACCTTTGACCCCTTCCAAAGGCAGTGAGCCCATGGGAAGGGTTCTTTGGGCTAAGCAGACACTCGCCAATGTGCCCCTCCTTCAGGCATGGTTCCAGAAAGTTGCCACGCTGACCCCTGTCCAGGAGAGGGAACACTGTTTCCATTGATTAAACTCATCATAAGGGGTGTTTGGGTTGCACTCTGTCTGGTTCCTCACCTAGGACCTGTCTGCCTTGGGTGACCTTATCAGGGGCATGAAACCCCTGACAGGATCATTGAGAGATCACAGTACGATGGGCTATAAAGATATATATATATATATATATATATATATATATATATATATATATATATATATATATATATCACACACACACACACACGGTTACTGGGCTAATGTAACAATTTTTATTCTTAGGTGGCCAATATAATTTAAAACAGCAATACATGCACAGCCTATAAGATAAACTATAAGTAATCTAACTATAAAGCAAACTATGAAATCTGAGCTTTGGGCCATTCGACTGTCATCTGGGTCATCATCAGTCACAGTCGATGCAAGTAATTAGTATCATTAATGTGTAAAGGCCTGTGTAAACAATATGTGACAGATATAACAATACAATTTTGAAGTTAGAAAAGAAAAACAATGCTAACCTCGTTTAAGCTGCTACGAGCGGTGACCTGTCATGTCTGGTGGCGAGACCAGACCCCAGAGGTAGGCCCACCAAACAACTCTGACATTTTCACATTTGTTATTAGACCTTCCTGTAAAGAGAAACTACAAACTACAACTGTGTTGTAGTTTGCTTTTGCAGCATCATCTTCCATCTTCTCGCCTATTATGGACTCATTTAATGTTGCTCATAGTGTCAGTGATTCACATGTAATGTTTCATGGAGGAATGACATAATGACAAAGCTGGTAATTAGTCAGCTCCTTAGGGCTCCCCATAGATCTATGGTCTAGCCCACAGACCATAGATCTAGAATTGTAACTTTTTTTTTTGTTGAAAATGCAATTAAAATTGATCCAAAGGTTTCAGCAGAGATAAATTAAAATACTTGAACTGATTAACATTTAAATTTAAGATTTAATTGGCAAGCTTACTTTGTAAAAGTGCAAAGAATAATTATGGTTTGTTGTGTTACCTTCAAGTTTGGAAGGTAGCTAGTCACATTTACTCTTATTACTATAATTAAGTGCAATTTGTCTGTAAATTGTACTTTTTAAGTAGTTTACAAAACCTGACATTTTACTTTTGGGTAAGGTGTCAGCTCAGCTACAATGCAAGATTAATTTATTTCAACTTGACTGAATTGAATTTAGAACTTGTTTTTGATATTGATAAACCTAGCAACTGGTTTGCTATTTTGATTATCCAAATGTGTTTTTGAAGCGTTTGACATCTTTTGTTGGCCTAAATAATCTTCCTTAAACTACAAAGTGGAACTAAAAATCTCTATGCATGTCCAGACCTTTCATTATACGCTTTATGAAAAAACAAAAGACCTCTACAGTCTGCTCAGATGAACACACAGGTAATGTAAACTGAATAAATAACTTGTTAAACTACTGAAATATGTCTTACCCTTTATTCCTTTCCCTTCCTCTCCACATAAGTGTGCCTTACTCAATTTCCAGCTTCAGTGAGAATGAAGAAAGATAAGAGGAGAAAATTGGAAGTTTGGTTTAAAATGCAGACAGCTCCGACGTTCTGCTTGATGGCCTGTAACATCTCGCACCACACTTTGCATCACAGAATGGGAGCTTGTAATAGAAATTCCCCCACAGAGGAGGTTAATCATTGAGCCGCCCTCCACCAAAACAACAAAACCTGCCACTGCAAAATTATAGGAAATAAAATTCAACACTTTATCTGTAGCCCTTTGTCACACCTACAAATTCATGTTGCTAACTTGCCTTTAGGATTCAATTTTAGGTTAATGCGACTCTTCTGTATTATAAAAATAACCCGAAGGGATCTTTAGCCCATTTAGCCAATGGGACTTGCACTATGCCATATGGCCAGGAAGAAAATAGGGAAAATCCAGTCTCCCATCATAGGAAGGGAAAATACAACTTACATTTATCACAAAGTGGACAAAAAAGAAATAAAATACATTCACGTGAAAAAAAATATATATATATTTGATACAAAAATATGTCTGCACGGACATGTACCAACAATCTCTAAAACCAGTGACTAAGACTTTGTGTTCCTCATCAAATAAAACACAATGAAAATATATGGAATGACATCAATCATGCAAAAAAAATTCTTCCATCCAACAAACCGTTATGCATCTGCCTTTTGTTTCAGTCAGTCATTTCAGTGTTTAATATAACTCTTGGGCCACTTATATGAAACACCTGGCTCAGATCCTCCATGCTGACAACACAGCATACATTTAGAGGTAGGTGAGGTCAGTTTATTTTTATTATTTTTATTGTGCTCATTCACAACAAATATTTTCTCAAGACACTTTACAGTTAATTCAGTTGTATGGAATTTTCAAATCAATCCAATACAATCTGATTATGTAGACAGACTGAAATTATGTGACAAATTCTAATTCCATCCTACCTTTGTATTTTGCATTCTGGTGAGTCTTCTTTGAGTTGTTCTTCTTTTGGGGTTTGTATTTGAGTTCCTTGCCTTCCCCTTGTGTGTGCACTTGTCAGTCATTTTTCCTCACTAGTTTACTTCAGTTACCTCAACTTTCCTGTTGGTTTAAGCAGCTTCTCATACCTACACACCATATTCTGCCTTTCCTCAGTCACTGTCATATCATCCTGTTGTGCTGTATTCTCATCTGCTCCAGGCTCCCGTTTTAACCCACCAGCTTCCTTTATGCTTTTGGTTATTAAAACTTGTACAACATGGCAGACAAGAAATTGTGCTGAGTGATTTTATTTTTTTTTACAATTAGTGCAATTTTGTCATAAATATAACTACCGATAAACATAACATATCATTATAAGACTGTTGACTGCGGTAAACATTCCTGAATACACCACAGCTGCACTGAGCCAGAAAGAGTTTTTGCTTATCAACTTCTTATTTCAGACCTTAAACAAACATAGATTCATATAAGTTATGAATATGAAAAACAGCAATAGGTTTTCTTGCTCGGTTTGGAATATGAATGTACTCATAAGTTTCTGAAACATGTTTGGAAAATGTGCCTGAGAAACACCAAACACATTCTGTCATTCAGCACAAGGGAAAACCCAAGCATAGGAAATAACACAGCATGATGAAATTAGAAACCAAAAGAACAAATCAACAGACCTGCAGCTATTGCAGATGTAAATATTAAATATTATTTTAACTTTCAAGAAGTGTTTGTGTTAATATAGTTTGTCAAAACTCATTATGTGTTCTCGGTGAACTGTTAGTCCAAATAATACATAATAGCATCTGTGAAATAATACAGTACATACCCACAGTATTGTTTGACTGATGCGACATAATACTGTACATACATAACTCTGCAGAACAAAAAGCTCTGAGGAAGCAATACAGACTGAAGCATGCCCTGCCATGTGTGAGTACCATTCAGTCCCTTGGCTTTAATACTGTTTGTGGCTTTGTGTAATCCAGTGCAGAGGATCCCTCCTGGGCCTCTCAAATCCACTGTTCCTGCTCCGACCATGGGGCAGTAAACAATGACAAGATTACATTTTATAAAGTAATATTCAACATTTGGGCTTAGACATAATCCCATGATTAATCAACTCTTTCTAAGAGCTTATATTGATCTTTGACAATCATTTTGTGTGTGAGTGAAGGATTGTGGGATTGTGTCTAGTGTCTGTGACACAAACATTACAAAACATTGAGTAAAAAAGTTTCTGTTTAATAGATCGGGTTGGTTGAATTACTATTTTCTGCAAGTACGCAAAGCTGTTTATTATGTTAGTGATGATGTACATTCACCACAGATAAAGCTTTCCAAAGAAAAGGCCAAAAATCAGAAAAGTCCTGGGTTTATTTTCGCTGAGCTCAATTATATTTCTAAATGCTTCACTGAGGTTTTCAAGAGGGAGCTATCTGTAATGACTAATATTTCATATTTATGAAGCATCTGCATAATAAAGATAAGGTATTCAATTAACTGAGCCATAAAAATTCAAGCTTATTAAATATTAATAATTTCACATATTGCTTTGATTCCTAACTACTTAATTACAAACATATTGCTCTCTTCGACTTCTGTGAGTTGGTCATTTTATTGTATTTTAGCAAACTATAAAGTGTTAGGCAAAGCACATCATACAGCAATAAAAGCATGCATGAGCACATTTAAGGCCACTCTGAACCACTCATTGGTTTATCCAGTTTTTTATTACCCATTTTAGATATAAAAACCCCTCGGCATCTACTTGTGTCATTTTGACATGCTTTGCCCTCCCAGTCACAGCTGCCTGTTGATCAACAAAAATCCTCTCTCACAAGCCTCCCCTATCGAAATCTAATGTTTTGCTGTAAAGCTAGTCTGCCTGAAACTCCCTTGACTCTACAAAAACAATATTTCCTTTCAATCTTTCACAGTTAGCATCTCTGAAGGTTAGTGCTTCCTTAATTTTGAAGTGCCACTATTATTTATTTGCAGTGTTTACTGAACAAAAAACGTTAAACATTTACATTGTAAGCAGTAAAATCTAAATGTTCCCTAAGTATCTTAATATTGCAGAAGAATACATATCAAGAGAGTAATCATAGTGATTCAACTTAGGCTGCATGATATTAGACAGAAATATGGCTCCAATAGTATTTGAAATACTGCAACAATAATACTAGTTGTGATGATTCCAACTTTTCCTGACCCCATCAGTAAGAATCCACCCAACTGGATTCATCGTTCTTGTTTTATTTGTCTGCTTATTGTCTTCTTTGGATGTACTATACTGAAATGCAATTTTGGTCTGCTTTAGTACAATAACAATAAAAGCGTTCCGATTCTGATTCTGATCCATGAGGTATTCCAGTAGGTTTCACTGGGAGGAACAACCAGGACAGGCTGGGAAAAGAGGTGGGGAGGGAGAGAGCTTTAATACATGAAGGGACAAAGTTGAACCAAACCTCTGCAACCAATTTGAAAATTCAACTGCCTAAGAACTGCTTGACATAGAGTGACATGGTTTCAGGTAAAATAATACCGAACTAAAAAATAGCACAAATTTTGCACAAACACATAAAGCTAGAACTCTAAATAACAGTTTATCAGCAAAAATGTTGATTTGTGGTTGAGTTTCACTTTAAATGTAAGATTTGTTTTAGGTTTCTAGCCAGAAAAATCTCATAGCAACACATATGGATTTTATTTTATTGTTTTCCCTTTATATTCATTAAAAACTAATGTTTCTGCAAACAAATTCTACAATTAATGACTCAAAAGCTTACTCCAACAATTATTAAACTGTCTAAAATCATCTGATTTGCTTTCTCCATTAAAAATGTCAAGCATATCCATAACCTGATAATGAATATTAATGAAAACTCCAAAAGCTGCAGTAAAATATCTGACAAAAATATTGCCATTAACATGATGGACCATAAGAAAATTATTTACATTTGCTGATATTCAATTAAATAGTCAGATACTTCTTGTTAAAAATAATTGATTTATATATAATTTATTCACAGTTAAATCTTTTTCTGTCTCACCTGTCCACTCTGCCTTATTGATAAAGTCCCCTGAAAATACAAAAGAAAAGCCTTTATGATTGCAATGTTTCTCTATGCTTAAGCGTCAATCACATACAGGCTGTGAACTGAGGGGATGTTGTCCCATCTGTGATAGTGGTTGATGCAACAAAACACAAAAACAGGTCAGGCAGGTGGAGGCAGGAATCAGATTTTTAGCCCACAAGCCATGGAAGTTGCAGGCTAGGCAACCCGCTGCCCTGCAGCATGAAATCCAGGGATGTAGAGGGGATTTGACTTCTTGGGCTAAAGCCAAGCAGGGAATTGCTTGACTGGCCATCTCTGGCAGCTACACCCAAACCTGGTGATGCTTCCCCGCTTATCTTCCCCTCACCATCAAGCTGCTGCAGCTCCTACTTTGTGGTGCATAAGCAATATTTCCACCAGTGTCATCTACAAACCCTCCCCAGAGATTTATCTGGCTGTTGAAGTAGAAAATGAATATTTTACAGTTCACTTGCCTGATCAATTACCTACAAGCTGTTGCTGTATTTTGAGGCTGGTCGGAAGAAATACTTGTAGGCAGTGACAGTATAGTCTATGGGGAGTCCTCTCCTCTTCCATGACAGCAACAAAATCAAACTAAAGAGAAGTTATGAATGAGATTGTCTCTAGTGGGCTGCTTGATTTTGTATGCACACAACTCTGGCATTGTTGCAAAACAAATTACAGCTTTTAGTCAATAATTACTGCTGGCTAATTTCAAGACGTTACAGACACAGGGTTGATTGGAGTTGCCAAGTGCTCCTTGATTCAAAGCCAATTTGAATATTTCAAAAATGAATATTTAATGTTATCATTGTTCACTGATTAACATCCATCTGCATGTAGCGTCTTCAAGCAATTTTCCACTGACAATACAGTTGTACCAACTGTGCAGTCACAGGGTTTCTCTTGTGATACACAGTCTTCTTATGTTAGCTTGTTGGATAACAAAGTGTTTTGATCTTCAGAAACCAACGTGTCGTCTACCTGCTGGCAGTTTTTACCCCGACGTGTTTCCAATGTCAGATTTTTTAAGCGGTCATTTCAAGCTCATGGTATTATAGCAGCATAAATGTTATGCTCCCACTTTAACAAGGCCAGTTTCAGCTCCTGTCCTTTTACTCACTGCAACTTTAACATCCTCTAAATGGGTTTCAAAACCTCAAAGAAGACCTACCCCATTCTACCACAGCATTAATAAACCTCACTGAGTGATTTTCACCTTAACAGAGCTCAGAAATGTTTGTTACCCATAAAACTTGTCGCTACAGCAAAATTAAATGGCGCAGAGCTTGATTAAAGAATTAAAAAACATAAGGCTCACAAAACGTCTGTTTAACTGGTTAATTGTTTA
>NW_015117990.1:0-11663 GCF_001443285.1 Poecilia latipinna
CTGTCTACAAGAAACAAAGTGGGATATTTTAAAAGAAAAAGAGATGTCACAGAAATGGAAAACGCCCTAAAGCAGCTCAAAGTTGGTAGAAATGATCAGACTAAAATCTAATTGTCTAAGAATGATTTTCTGCAAAAAGAAAAGTTCAACATGTTTTGTGTAGATCATAGATCTAGCCTAAGCTGTTCAAAAAAGCACAATGGGTTGCCTTTAACTAGTAGAATGTCTTTTTTTTTTTTTTTTACTTTTCCATAAACTCTCAATTTGCAACTGTAGCCTTTCAATAAACTGACATTTGACCTCTGAAGAAGGAAGTGTTGATTTGGCATAGTCGGCCATTTTGTTGTAGCATATGTTAATATAAGACCAATTTACAGCTGAAATAAGTCATGAAAATAAGCTAAATATGCATATAAAAGCTCTCTACTGTGAAAAGATATCTGGGAGGCATTTATTCAGACAAACCTTGAACTATAAAGGCTTCAAGGTGTTGTGACAAAGCTCTTTTTATCCCTTAATCCACCTGTCTGGAGTAACATTTACTTTTTCAGCACATGTTTGGTGTTTTGTGTCAGATTCAAACCAACATGGCTCTCTGTTCACCATCATATTAGCAGAAAATTTTATTTAGGCAGCCTGTTGCTCCGTAATCTCATTGCTTTTCCAGACCTGCAGAGTTATTAGCTGAAAGCTTTCCGTCTTTTTCAAGGGTTCCCTGAACATTCAAACCACCAGAACACTGGATTGTTTTTGTCTTTTTTACTCACTAAACCTTTAAATAATCATTTAAAACTTTCGTCAAACAATTCAAAATAGATCAACGTAAAGGTTCAGAAATCTAAACTTGTATCATCTCTGATTTTAATTAGAACATAGTTTTAAAGTGAAATTAGAAGATCATTTTCATTCTTCCATTCACCTGTCCGTCCGTCCAACCATCCATCTGTTCATCCATCCGTTTATTAATCCATCCATTCAGCCATTCATCTCTCCATCCATTCGTCCTTCTTTCTCCATCTCTCCCTCCTTCTGGTTGTCCTCTCTCTCTACATTAGTTTTTCTTTCCATCCATTGAAAGTTGAATCAGGAACAATGTGGACCGTTTACATGAACAACTCTGAATGTTGGGATCATTATTTGAATCAACAGTTAAAAACAGACCTGAACCAGTTTAATTCTGCAGAGTTAGAGGTAAAAGTGTTTGTCACCAGGACAGAAAACTACAAGCAGCATCTCATTAAAAAAAATTAAACAGACAAAAAAAATATGTAATTATTAGACAGAAACGGGAGTAAACATGGATTAGTTTGAGCAATAAACTGAATGATCCTTCACTAAATATTGCCGTAATCCAATCAGTGGTTTGAAATGTCTCTATGTCGTCCTTTTGTCCTCCACCTCTTTTTATTGCAGTAACCAGCCTGCAGCTATTACACCTTTAGAGGAAGTGCTCTGTTTGTCCGCAGCCTGTTCCCAAACATAAAAACAGCCATTCCTGCCCTTCATCTCATGGGAGCTCCAGCTATCAGCACAAGGTGTTTTTGAGAATCAGCTCCAACACGTCTGATTGGACTTTTGATTAATTATCTGCATAATTGTGCAATCAGTTGAGCAATTTGTTGTTGTCCAGCTTTTAAACCCATTAAGTCTCAGGATATGTGCAAACGTAGGAAGAATTATAAACACTGAACCTGTTGTTTTTCTTTAACACCAGTGATTATTTTAGTTTTTTTTGCTCTGATTAACAAGCATGCTGATATGATCTGGTTTGCTGTTAAAATATTCCTGACTGGAATTTGAATTAGACCCAGAGCATTTCATGGAAACCAAATTAACATGGCCATGTTTTGGCAGACATCAATTTACCTTGTTGGCATTTATAAACAATAAAATTGGGTGAATAAAATGAGGTTTCTGCGTTAGCTTGTTGTTTTTCAGCAACACTCCAGCAGGTAATCACCTCCAAGGTCACAGAGTTCGATTTGGCCTTTTGTCGGCTCTCCAGCTGGTTCTGAGCAGCTGCTGCTGATGCCCTCGTCTCGTCTTTACACCTCTCCTCTTGTCCCACGTCATTACTGAACCAACTTGACACTTTACCCATTTTTATCTCTGATTCTCAACTTGTTCCACTTATTTTTTCCTCATTTAGTCCTGATATTAGAATGCTTTATCATTTTTTGCCTTTTTTTTGTTCACTGAAAAAAGAAAACAGGTGATCCAATGTTAAATATAATTGGGTTAATTAATTAAGTAATCAAATTAAGTTGTCATGCTAAACAAAAGGAAAATAAAGTGATTATTCATTTAATTAATTTGTAGCTCCTTTTCAATTTACTGCTCTAACTTATTTTATTCTTTCAATCCCTTACAAAAAATATTTCTAAATGACAGATTTTTAACAAACAGTAAAATACGAGAGTAAAGTTTTGCTAAAAAACATTAGAAATTTTGAGATTAATATCAAAAATAAAAATAAATTTTTTTTGAGTTCAATAGAATTTTTTGAGAAAAAATAAAATTTTGAATTTAAGAGAAATTTTGGGGGGGAAAAACAAAAATTTTGAGTTCAATAGAAATTTTCAAGAAAAAAAATGAAATTTCGAATTTACTAGAAATTTTCAAGAAAAAATAAAAATTTTAATTTACTAGAAATTTTCAAGAAAAATCTAAATTTCTGAGTTTCAAAAGTCAAACATTTTTGACCTTTGAAACTCAGAAATTTAGAAGATTACAAGGAAACGTAAAAGTAAACCAAAAGATTTGACCCAGGTCACGAAGTTTAAAAGACGGTTATCCTGGAAACCGACCAAATGTATAAACTATTGAATATGAAAAAGTTACAAAACTTTTCAAATAAATGTTCTCAATAAGTTTAGTAAATACATTTAGTAAACAGAAATACTTTTGGTAATTAGTCCAACAAAGTTTAAACAAGTAAAGTTTGGCCAGACAGTGAAGAATAAAATATATTTTTATTCAATGAATATAAATTTCTGGTTCCAGTTGTGTGTGGAGATGCAGAATATGAATCATAACATGGAGAAAAGGCTGAAAAGATCAGATAAAAATGTCGATCTAATGAAAGGAGCTCCTCTGAGTGTTTTCACCTTTTCTTCCGGCTGCCAGGTTCCTCTTTATTAATTTGCATTTCAGTTCAACTCTTTGCCCCTCTGGAGTTTTCCAGCATCCATTAAGAAGTCTCTTAGACTCATTTACAAGTTTTATTTGGAATAGATTTTTATACTTGACTAAGAAAGTATACCGTAGTTTCTCAAAACACATTTTGTCACCTTTTAAACAGAATTCTCTCTTCTTTAAGGATTGACGCCCAGAAAGCTCTAATTGGAGAAATTTGTTAAACGTCTGATGATTGAAATTAGCCATAAGCTAACAAACATTAAATTTAACCATTATCAGCTGAACATGACACTCCCACTTCTTATGGACTCACTAATATAAACACACACACCTTTAAACCTTCTGTTTGCCGTCCCATCAGCATAGCTTTGGTTTTCCTTTGTTTTGCCAGAAACTCACAGATACAAGATACTGAAATTTGATCTCGTCTTAAAAAAAGAGGCTAAAATTTTCACTTTCTGCACGTTTTGGGCATTTTTATAAAATCAATATAAATCTCACTGTTCTTTATGTAATTCTGGGTTTAGGGGGGTTAAAGTGGACACACCCAGTAGCTGCTGACATATTAGCAGCTGTTCATGTTTGAAAGCAACTTGAAAGTTTTAAAACTCTGGCTACATCTTCTGTTCTTTGATTTTTATTGATTTTTTTATGACATTACTAAGTGAATTTTTATCATGAAAATATTTAATTTTTTTTTTGAGCTACTTTTTATTAACGTGGATTGATTGACCTACATCTTCAGTTAATTCTTAAGACCGAACAAAATGCCTGAAAAATCTAACACGATTATAAGCGTTTCAAATTAATTAATTGATAATTATTGATTAGTTTTTTGTTTTAAATGTCTAAAATACCACCAAACTGTTGCTGCTGTTTATTTTTAAGCAGTTATGAGGCACAGTGACAAAACTTTAAAGTGCTGCTGCGCAAGTTACTCAACAGGTTGTTGCTAGGTAACCAAAGAATGAGTGAGTTGCTAGGTAACCAAAGAGTGAGTAAAATTAATTCCACCAACTTTGCTTAGATTGAGCAACTAAAGGGGTCCCTCTGCCTACATCTCCCAGAATGCTGTGTGGTTCTAGATCAGAGTTCAGTGAATATTAAATATTTTGTATCATCTATTGATATTTATCACACGTCTATTGCGATATATATTTATTATTTCTAGCATAAGAATTACACACAAAACTGTGATTTTAATTTGTGATGATCAAAATGTATTTAAATGCTTTTGTTTTCTTGTAATCTATACTGGGTCAGAATTGTAAAACCAAACTAAGTTGCAGAATATTCGTCAACTCTTTAGAGAATTGCCTAATTTTTTAGGATTAGTCCAAAATTTTCAAAAGTTGAGTTTGATCTATGCGCCTTTTTTAAACCTCATTTATCTTTTCAAAACATTTTTTTGATTTGTGTAACAATCATTGTGTAGTTGCAACACCCAACTGTGTCCAAGTTTAACAATCTAGCTTTTATTTTGAGGTGAAGTTAAAGGCAGTCGCTTTACTGTATCAGTCAGTAAAAACTCTCCACAGCATACTGCTGCCACCATCGTGCTGAACAGCTCGATGGCCCAGTCTTTGTCTCATGTTTATAAAATGGCTCATCAGACGTTTGGCTAGCATCCTAACCAGTTTCCCTTCGGTTTCCGTCAGATTGTTGCGATTTAAACCCAGCTGGGCCTTAAATAGGAAAATTATCTAAAACACACACCACCGCTGGTTCTGGAATTGAAAAACAGGCCGAAACTGAGCTTCTTAAATGGCAATTACCAAAATTACACAGTCAGGGGTTTTTAAAATTACCAGTGGAAGAAAACCAAACAGTTTTAATGCGATTAAATTTCAGTCATGATTGTTGCTGAGGCTTAGCGGCGGTTCAGACTCTAATATAAATGAAAACGGCCTACTAGGTCTGCTAAAGTGCTTCTATTATCCTCCACGGAAGAAAGCTAATATGATTGAGCGTAATGTCAGCTATTAGTGTTTTTCCATGTTTTCTGGTGGTTAGTCCTGACTGCTATGGAGCAAATTAGCTTAGCAGCAGCAGTGCTTTTCCACACAGCGGTTAATCATAACGTTACCGTTTGCTCCGAATTATCGGACGCAAGATTGACTTGTTCTGTTCGGTTTGATTACAGAGTTGAAAAGGGAACTGGTGGAAATGTCTGGAGAGAAACTGATGAAACGTAATCAAGAGGAGACGAAAAGAAACTGTAGCTGACCCAAGTTAACTAGAAAACTGTTGAAGCACAATATTTACTATCGTAAAAGTAAAAAGCAGACGTCCAAGAATTTACTGAAGTACTGAGTAACTGATCGAAACATCAATCATTAATACTTAAAAATATCAGGCAGACGAAATATATGTGGTAATGTTATAAAATTAACATAATTACAAAATGACAAGATCAGCCAAAAGATAATGTTTTACATATGATTTTCTTAAACTTGTGAGACTTAAACAAAAACTGCAGGTACATTTTTGGTTAATTTTTTCATTTAATTAGGTAGAATGTTCTGAAATTTTGCTCAAGTACGATAAATAAGATTACTCAAGTAAAGCATAATAAAAAATACTCCTAGAAGTATTTTGTTCTAACAGTAACTCACTAGTTACTACTCAACTCTTGGTACTTTTAACTTTATTTTGCCAGAAAGCCAAACAAGCCAGAAAAGCTTATTTTTATTTATATTTTTTGGTTATAAGTAGCTCCAAACATTAGTGTTTCACATTTTGGGCCAATAAAAAAAGAATACACTGTCTTAAAGTTTTGTGGTCAGTTGATTTACAATTGGTTGGTTTTGACAAACAAATTACTTAATGAAAAATCTGTTGTAAATATTTCTAAATAAGCACCACAAAATCTGTGATCTTCATTGCAGAACTTCAGACAATCGCAATGTGACCGATGTGAAAAGATGTTCTTTAATTTTAATAAATACCGATTTAGTGATGTATCAGCATTTTGTTAATGAGAATGAAAATGAGTTTGACGCCTCTGATTTACTCAAATCACCACAAACGTTTCTCCAAAAAGAAAATCAGCCTTTTTCCGACCTAAACAACTCGACATGATCCAAAATACATCCGAGGTTAAAATAAAACCTTCCGTCTCTTCAGTCAAGCCAGTTTCTTCTCCATCACAGGTGCAGAGAAATGTGACGCCTCCCAGCTTTCCTGTCGGTCTGAAAGCAGCTGGTCTAATTTTCTGCATCTTTTCAGTTTTGCATAACATCCACCCAGGATGATTCTCCACCGTTTTTATTTACCTTTAAATATCATCAGGTCAAGGCAACGTGTGAGAACAGAGATCATGACTCTAACGTCAGTTTTGTTGTTTACCTCTGAGATAATTTAATGTCTCTTGATGGAGAGTTATGATCAACAGCTGGAAGATTATTAGCATGATAGTAGTGAGCAGATGGCTCATTAATTTGCTCCTTATTTTGGCGGTTTTGAAAGCATCATATTGAATTATCTGCAGGTAACTAAGCCTAAGAAGTTATTAATCCATTAAAACAATCTTTTTCTCTTCTTTTGCCATTAGTTGTCATTCAATCCACATAAAAAAATCACCTTTTGTTAAGATCTGTGCTTTTATTTTGCCATCTGAAAAGGGCCAACGGTGACAGACTTGGAACGAGTTATTCTGCACATTTTCTGCAAGCTGTGGAGAGTCTCTTCACAAACTGTCAAGTGTGACAAATTCCCTCCCCGGTGACGCATCTCGACGTTCCGGCACATTTTCTCGCCTCGCTCAGCCGGCGGTTTGTTAGCAGACTGAGAGCATGAAAAGCTGCATCAATAACGCGCCGTCCTGATGTGTTTATGGCAGAGCAGCGCGACGCAAACAGCGGCTTGATGCGCAGAGCAAACCTGGCTGTGCAGAGCAGGGAGAGTCTGAAAACCCGATGCGTCACGTTTTCATGATTTTATGTCAGGATTTTTACATTTCATTCGTGTGTTTTTGTCTTTTTGCTGCAAATTATTTATGCTAGACAGAAATTAATTCACAACAAGGTGACATTTCTGTGGATCTGTGACATTTTTACACTTGACCCGGCATTTTTCCACAAATCTCTTTGCAGGAAAGCCTAAAGCAAAGTTATTGTAAGTTGGTCGCAATAAGCAATAAATCAATTAATCACATGATAAATTTAAACAACCTCAATCATTTCCATTTGAATAATTTATTGTTTTTCTCTCTTTTTCCACCAAAACCTGGATGACAAAAGTTGTCAGTCTGGTGTTTTGATCTCAACTAGGCTGTTTTTTGAAGGACAGTTTTGTTTATAGAGACTCATTATTCATTTTATTTATTTCTGTTGTTTTGTTTATTTATTTTGGATATTTAAAAATCTCTTCTTAAAGTTTATTAATCTCTGAAAATCTGTTCTTGCATTACATTGCTTGAAAATGGTCTCAAAACAGCAATATGATCGTTTATCGCAATAACTTCTGGGAGAATTTATTGTCAACAAAATTTATCGTGAACGCTCGGGGTTTATTACTCCTTGTACGACTTTATTCTCGTACGATTTCTCGTAATATTATGGTCTTATTCTTGTTTTATTCATTTTTTGTTGGCCTAGCCTCTCGTGATCATAATCCGGCCTAACAGGGATCGACTTTGGTCCTTGTGTTTTCTGTCCCTGCGTGTCCCGCTGCTGATTCGACTCATGTGCGTCCAGTGGCGACCTCTGCGCTCCAGCCAGTTCAAACCAGTCTCCCCAGCAGGTCAGCTCAGCACCAGGGCTGCTGCTCCTCCTCTTCATCTCTGTCTATTTGGTTCTGTGTCTCTCCCTCTGTGAGTCAGATTAGAGGCTGATTGCCATGTGGACTAATTATCTGACAGCAGCAGACTCATTTCTCTCCTCCATCAGCTTCCTAATGCCCTCTTTCTCATTCTGATGGACGTCTCCAGCAGCTGACGTCCCGCCGCAGCGATCAGGACGCCTCCTTTCCCCTCCATTTCCTGCTCTTTCTTCATCATAATAAACCCGTAATGTGTCTTCATCACGTGCCGACATCCCACTCCGCCGTATCTGTGACGACTAAATCTCTGGTGACAGAATAAACTGCTCATGTGGTTTCCAGCGGCGCTCTTCGGGGTTTATTTGATCCGCTTCCTGGAAGTATTTGCTGTCATTTTTTTTGCTCATACTTTGGGTCAATGATTCCCAAACTGCAAACGTTTTAATGAGCGTTGCGTTTGGCGCTGTGGTGACCTAATGCTTCTCAGTTTTGGCGACCGCTGGTTCAGATTATCATAGTTAAATAAAACTAACAAACTTAAACTGAGAAAACATTTTTAACTCGCATAAATAAAAACGGTATTTGATGATTGTACCAGCTATTTTTCCTTGATATTTATTGTGCTTCCTTTAATTTTTAGTTGCTATTGTGAGATGTGTGATATTATTATTATGGAAAGCTAAAGTGCGTTTATAAAACTAAAACATGTTCAAATTACAATATCCTTCGTTTTCATGTTTGAGTCTATTTATTAGACTTTTGAACTGTGACATTTCTTTATTTTTTTTTTAACTCCACACCAGTTTCCATCAAAATACATCAGTTCAACCCCCCCCTGGTGGCATTTAGGCTCGTCCGCAATTTGAGAGAAAACACCAGCTAACTGGATGCTCCACAATAATTTAATATATATTTAAATACTAACTTCTGTTGAAGATAAATGTATAAATAATCAAAATACTTTAATCTTTTTGAATTCTGCACCTAAAAAAATAACCAAAGTATGAAAAGGCTAAAACCATTATTTAACGAATATCTAATAAAAACTAGCTAACACTCAAAGCAAATTAAAACTACATAAAGTAGACAAAAAGTCGCAACAAAATAAAACTAAACTGTAATGAAAACCCTGTGCAGACAGATTGAGAAAGTATAACTTAGTTTGGGGGATATTTGTTTAAGATGAGAAAGCAACACGTTTTGCACAGTTTTTAGATTTTTGTTTAATTTTCTTTTAAGCAGTTGAAATGTCAAGGTTGTTTTGTTAAAGCCTTTTTAAACAGAAGCTTGAAAAAATGCATTTAAAACCCACAAAGGCAGTTCAGTCGCTCAGTGAGGACAAATACAAACAGAACTACTTAATTTGAGTGAGTTTAATATATTTTTAATTGACATTTTTAAAACAACCCAGTTGCCTGGAAAAAACAAACAAACCTGGTTTGTTTCTTGGCAATAAGTTTGTTTTCTGGTGTCTGGAAAATGAGCCATTTCAAAAATTTTCCTGATTTGTCATATCACCTAGCAACCCCAGCAGAGTTCCACTCGTTACGTAGCAACCCCAGCTAATCCCAGCCTGTTACCCTAGCAACCCTGGGGGCAGTAGGGGAGTGTGTTGTATTGAACCCTGAATCTGACTTTTACTTTAACCAAAGAACAGTTTCTTTTATTTAAACAGAATCTTAATCTATTTGAAGGTAATTTTAGTCCTGGTGTGACATGTTAACATTTTCTAAGAACAGAGTTTCACTCTCCATTTCCAGAAACAAACCTTGTGTGAACTTACCCTGTGTTGGGGTTGTTCTCTCTATAATCTAGTAGTTTCTTGCTTCTTTTTTCATTTAAATGGAGATATTTAGAGCACAAACAACAAACCAGTTTGTTGGGGGCCTAATAAGAGGCCAGATAGCGTCCTGTCTGTTTACATTTATGGGATTTGTGACGGTTGACACCGTAGCTGCAACATTTGTAAATTATGTTCAGCTTGTGTTTAACATCACTTTGTAAAGATTATTTCATTTTATGCACAGCTGCATGCTGTCTTGTTTTAAATGCAGGGTCCCTCCTGTGATTTCGCTGTAAAAATTGCCCCCTGGAAAATGAAATTAAAATTGCCCGCCTTCGCTTCTGAGTTTCTAAAGTAATATTTTTCCTAAGCACTCCATCGTCCAGCTGCTGGGTTGAGATTATATTTACATAAGATTTGTATAATTCATGACCACTTCCTGTGGTTGGCGTGAGGCGTATAAAAAGATGTCTGCAGCTGGAAACGTCAAACTTTGAGTCTGATTCAAGGTGAAAAGCTGAGACCATTGCTGCTGCTGCTGCTGCTTTGTTAAAAAATAAATAAATAAAATACATGCAGGACGTTTGAGGAGAACAAACCTCTGTCCGTACTTACAAATGACTAATTCAGGAGATCAACCTGTGTATATCTAATTAGACTCTAGAAACGGATTGTGAGCACAAGCAGGGTTACTTCATGCTAATTGCTTTGCTGGACGCACTGAATGTCCCGTATTGTCATTTTAAGCTTCTGCTGCGGTTGTGATGGCAGCATTTTGTCAAGAAAATGCATAACCCACAACGCAGCAACAAAAACCAACAATGCAGCAACAAAAACACATGAAAATGCCCCAACAAAAAGGCAGCAACAAAAGCCACAATGTATAATCAAAAACGCAACAGAAACCAACAATGCAGCAACAGAAACATAAAAAAGCCACAACACAACAACATACATCAACAAAAACCACAATGCAACAACAAAAATGCAACAAAAGCCGCAATGCAGCAACAAAAGCCACTATACAGCAACAACGCAGAAACAAAACTGCAACAAACCAAGTGGGTTTCTTTTTCTTTCAAAGTGACGCCTGAATTCAGCTTCTGTTCTTTTAAAATATTTATTTCTTTTCTATGATTTCTCTTTGTGAGCGAGTTTGTGTGTGCACCATTATTCTCAAATGAGTACCATATGAAGTTTCATGGAAATGAGTTTGGGGGTAAAAATAACATTTATGCTTAAATTACCTAACATTTTGAAATAAAAACCTTTTATTATACAGATCTCGAGATACTGCAAGAAATCCATGAAATTGAAGTTAAATATTTCAAAAACCCAAATAAATGCTTCTTAATGAGAAATATATTTAGTTCCTACCAAATATAATTAAAACTTGCATCAGAGCTGTGTTAATGTATGCCTTAGGGAACAAACATGGCCGTCGTCTGTTTGTTTGCGCGTTGTTTTTGTTTTGCTGAGTATTTTTAGCCTCCTGTCTTCCTGCTGCGTACCGAGGGGAGCAGCTGAGGGAGTGTCACCGCCCATCCACCGCTCCAGATGACAGGGAGTGAAACAGGTCCAAGCCTCCTAATTGTCCTGGAGCTAATAATAAAACTCGCATCTGAACCGATTTCACGCAGCATGTTTAGGTGCAGGAACAGGCGAACCACTGGAGGTTAGCAGAGTTTCCTTCTGGAGGGCACATTTACTTTTAAAAGAAGCAGTTCGCAAAATTCTGCTGTGGTGGCTCTCATTTCTGATCTCCAAATTACCTGGATTCATTATTTATGCACCAAAGAGGAAATTTTACTAGTTTGGTTTAGGGCTGAAGGGATTAATCACGATCCAGTCAACGATTAATCATCGTTGACTGGAAGCCATTTGCTGGAAAAACTCAACATATTCAGACCAGCAATTATACCAAATCTGTACAAATATTATACATTTTGTATTTTAGATTAATCATGATTATTCGATTATT
>NW_015117991.1:0-1679 GCF_001443285.1 Poecilia latipinna
GTTACTCTTAAAACATTTTAGCCTTAATAATCACCAATAGCAAGGCCATCCAGCAGTGAAAGAAAATAAGCAACTTTACCCATAATTCTACTGTGTTTTACCATAGAATTTATGTTTTCTTTTTAAAGTGAAGGCTATTTTTAGGATAATTTCTATACTTTCAACCTGAATTTATTTCAACAGAGATTTCAGGAAGTACGGGATGGAAAAAGTACCACAAGGTGAAGCAAGAGGAGTACCTTCAGCCTCGATGAAGTATTCATAACCTTTCAACTATTTTACGAACTTTTTAATATTCTTTTACGACCCTAAACTGTGTGGAATGGATGAGGCAGCACTTTGTTGAAAACTTACTGGTACAAATCTTTTGTTTTACGTCTCCATCAGCTTTATACATCTATACCCACATTTTTCTTTTTTGTCATTTTGCCTACATGACTTGTGTAATAAACTGCAAATGGGACCTGTTGAACAAAACCACACAACAGATTGTTTCACAAGTCGAAACAGAAAAGCCGTCTTCGAGAAACTAAGTACACCCTGTTATTGAACAGCTTGTACTCTTGGTATAGAACTGGGAGAACTATTTTTTATTTTATTTTATTTTTTGCTAGCATATTGTTAAGCAATTACAGTTAACTTTTACAGCCCAGGTGCCACGACTGAAAGGGATCACTAAACCTTTGCCATCGTGTCTTATAGCTCGTACATATATGGAGTCCTTCCTGATAAGCTTTGTTTGCAGATGGCTCTGTGTATAAAGATTAAAACAATCTCTAATCATAATTTTGTAATGACTTACCCTTCTGACTTTGCGTGAAAACAGATGTTTCTCTATCAGTGATGTGTTTCAACTATAAAATAAAACAATTACACTTTGCAAGTACTTTCTTTTTCGTGTTTGTCTCACATACAATCAGTAAGATACACTGACATTTGCAGTCGGCACATGAGGCACTGAACGGGGAGATCTGGTTATCCATTAGGTTCTTTCAACAGTAAGATGTTGGTGTGCAACTTTCAGTTTTCTTCTGCCTTCCGTATATATCAAAAATAGCAAAGTGAAACCTCCAACATGAGAAAACCTGGGAAGTCCTTGAAGATGGTTTGTGTTTTAGGCAAAGTGTGATTATCAGAAACTGATAAAGGGACTCTGACCTTTGTCAGAAAGAGAAAGTGTCTTAATAAAAGTCTTCTACGTGTTTGTGACAACAAATACAAATACTCCTCTTATTAAATATTCAGCTTCCAGCGTGATTTCCAAGTAGAGAAGACCTAACTCCATAAATACATACATTGGACGCGTCCCTTTACGTTTATGCATCTTCCTTTATCTCCATTTCCATTTTACTGCACCCGACTAAACTTATTAAGCGACCCCATTGGCCTGCTGCTTTACAGGTGGTCTGTGCTTATTTCTTGGAAATGCTGCAGTAAAAAGATAAGCATTTCCAAGAAATTCTTTTTTTTCTTTAGACCTCAAGAAAGATTTTGACACAAAAATCTTGGTGAAAGGTTGAAAGTGAAGCTTGTGCAGCATATGTACTAACAGATTTATAGTGCAGGATGACATTTCTTTTAGGCAGCATAGAAGGACGTATAGAGCTGCCGTTAGGTGTCCAGGATGTTTCAGAGCTGTCACAACTGGTGCCGATGTTTTGGGGGATGGCAATGACAGT
>NW_015117991.1:7728-11662 GCF_001443285.1 Poecilia latipinna
TCACGATTTGCGCCTGCTGTCTGTCCTGTCTGGAGTGCAGCAGCTGCGGTCATTTCTCCGCTGATTTGCAGCGACACTCAACAACGGAGAACCTCGAGGTTCTGGTTGTGATGGACTAAATAAGCCTAGAAATTTTATTTTGTCTTATAAAAATAGAATATAACGACATTTATGGTGGCCCTATTGGAGAAACTGTGAAATGGGTCTGACCCACCCATTATCTCCCCCAACACAACCACAGACGTATTCATATCTCTGCCCACATACACTTCTCCGGGCTTACATTATCCGACGTATAACCCGGACGGATATAAGTCCGGGTTTTAAGAAAAGAACAAATACCATATGGTTTCTTATCAGCGTTAAATAAATTAAGTGAGCAGGAAGAAACCTTATGGATAGAAAAATGTTGTACAATGCGGACTAATCACCCATTAATTATATATATAATTATTACTCCTTTTTCTCTCTCTCCATTTGTGCCTTTCATAAGTAAAATTCTAATAAAACACCACAAGAGGTCCATGCACTACAATTTGTGATTTAGCATGCAATTCTGCAAAGTTCAAGTTTGCCTCATATTTGTTTTATTTGCGCTTCTACACACAGATGGGAGTTAACATTTTCAGTGTGCCGATCGGTAAAACAAAAACAAAACAAAAAAAAACTACCAATCAGCTGCTGGGATATTTTTCAGCTAATAAATGGTGTCAGAGTTGAGAAATAAAATTAGTCATGAAACAGACATTTTTTCTTTTGTAAACAAATATGTATCTATTTTCTTTTAAATAAAAAGTAGTCATAAATGTCGGTTGTGCGTTTATCGGAAGCGGTGTGAACATGCAGGGCGTTACTTCGTGACCGAAGCTGCTCTACGGTTTTATATTATCTCCTCCTGGTGTAGGAACAAGTTTATCTTCAGTCGCCGCGTTGGCTCCGAGTCCCGAAGAGAGAAACACGCCTCACCGAGTTTCCTGTGGAGGATAAACCGCATCTTGTTGAAGGTATGGACCGCGCAGACATGTTCTTAAGATAATAACATATACTAAAGCTTCAACTTTTACAGTTATTAATGGGTTTTTTTTATGTAGCAGGGTAATTAATGCCACAGTACTACAATCAAAACCTATCATATATATTTATATCTTATCCTGCATTTATTAATCAAACTTTGAAAGTATGACAGAGCAGTTTTAAGAAATAATGATCTATAATAAATAGAACAGAAATAAATGACGGTATAGTCGCGGCGTTGTTCCTTTAGTTTATTTTTAATAAGTTGGTGGGGAAGGGGGGAAATGCTCGTAACCTTCGTAAATTAATTCACGCAAAATCACCGGGGTCGACGTTTTTAGCCTTAAACGCATTAAATGTGATGAAGTTTTTTTTTTTTTTTTTTTAAGTAAATGAAAAGGCATGAGAGCGCACTGACTTTTTTTTTTGTTTGTTTGTTTAACTTTTTCTACTATTGGTAGAAGAAAACTCTTAAAGTAATTGTATTCTATTGAGAGCGCATTCTTCTATTTTACAGCTCGGTCCGAACATTATCAGCTATTTTTCTTAACTTATCTCACTCCCTAAAAAATATAGTCTCGAGTCAGATTTGTTCAAATTTCTGAAATAACACAGCACACGCGGTGTATTTCATAGGAGCAGCACGCGCTCCGGCACCCCGCCGGGCACGCGCGCCTCCACTGAGCGGTCATCTTGACGATGCTTCTGATTAAAGTGCCATTCCGCTGCATTGACCTGCATTTGTTTATCTCTCTTCCGAAATCTAAAATAACTCAGAATTAACCGACTGAACTACAGCGGGCAGCATATAAAAAAACCCGACACAACTGTATATTTCCTCCTGAACAGTCAGCGCGCACGCGCGCAGCCCCTTTCTCTCTTCCCCTCCCAACTGATAATTTCATGCCTAACAATATTATAGATTGTTCACCTCCATAGAAGAATACTTCTGTATATACAATGAAATACTGTTTATGTCATGTTGGTGTATTTATTGACTAGTTCCTTCTCCCGTCAATGAATGTTTAAACTTATCACACACACCAGCTCTTCAGACACTCCCCGCCATCTTTGGATCATCTTGAATAAACAGCCTAAGTCGATCGAACGGCCCTAAACGTTATCTTTTATTGTCTTCTATCTTAAAAAAATAAAACATTATGATTATTTTTTGTGTGATTTCCTGGTTGCAAACGTAAGATTTGCCAAAGGTGTTTTCGTAATAGCAGTTCAAATAAGTTTGTCAGATATAGCTTAAGTTTGATATTTCAACGTTTGGTGCCGCTTTGGTTTTTGAAATGGCCTTTAAAAGTAGCTTTTTTGTAGTTTATAAGAAATTGAATTTACTTTCAAAAAGTAAGATGCTAAATTAGTGGCAAAACTTGAACATCCGATTATTTCAGACAATCAAAGTTAAAGTGGTGGCACGTCTTTAAGGATGAGTTGGTCATCAAACCATTTAAAATATTTTTTTAATTGTCTATAGATAAAGCTTGTTAAGAGGGAAAATGACTGTTACCTCTATGTCTAAATAAATAATGTAAAAACAATGTAATGATGAGGAAGCTGTTATTTAACTAAAAAACTCTCAAAACAAGGTTAAAGTGCAGTGAGGCTGCAAAAACGGGATGTAGTTAATCTTTATTGGGCATTTTGAGGTGAAACACCAGGTCATTATGGGTTCTTCACCTCTACAGGTCAAAACAGGGATAATTACAAAACTGCCTTTTCATTGCTTCTGCAATAATCAGTAGAATAGCTCAAAGTATGACAGCAGCACTTCTACAAAAGGCTTTGTGTCAAATGTGTTTGCATTTGGACGAGTTTACAAAGCAAATGTCGCCTAAGGCAGATAGGTGCGTTTTATCTGCTACATCAAAGAGGGACAACAACAGTTGTTGCTGTCCATTAATCTGGGAAGGGCTATGAAGACATTTCTAATTAATTTTTGTTTCTTTGTTAGAGATAAGAAACATATTCAAAATATTTTTAAGAGTGGACATTCTAGCAAATTCAGACATGTTCGGTCAGTTCTAACATAGACCTAAAAATATATTAAAACTAATAGAGAGCTATTTAACATTAAATATGCAATTGGATTTTTTAAATTATTATTATTATTATTGCTGGGCATTTTGAAGTTCAAAAACCTGTTGATTTTGGGTTGTCGGTAAAGTACAAATGAAAAGTCAAAAAAACTTCAGTGTCTCCTACGATTCCTCTAGAAAGACATTCCAATTTGGAGAAAAGCGTCCATCTTGGAAAATACATGATTCCGTGCAGGAAATTTTAATCTGGAGTTTCCTGCTTTTACATTTAAATGTTTTTACATGCAAGCACCTCGCAGGCTTAAAAAACAACAAGAAAAAAACCCACTGTCAACAGCTGCAAGATTAGGAAACTCAAATGTGCACCAACTGGTTTTATATTTACTTCTTGGGAAAAACGATCTGTTATATAGTTCCATAGAATGACATAGCAATTTCCTCTGCAGAGGAGAGAGAGAGAACAGTTTAAAATTTGCTTAACTGCCAGCTGATAGCATGTCAAGCTTTCAAGCAAACTGAAAAAAAAACATTTCTTAGACGAATGGTGCATTTATTTCGTGTTTGTTTCTTTTGCTTTTTCATATCAATACTGTTTCAGTACAAAGATTTCTTTAGTGAGTTTTTTATGGGGGAACAAAACTACACTTTTCCAAAATTGGGGAGACTGGGGTCCTCAAATAAATAACTTTAATCTGACAAATGAACAGTGGAAGTCAGTATTACAACATGTGGACCTGACAGCTGATTCATTCATGTTACTAATTTTTTTTGTTCCACATCTCGTCAGTAATTATACAGAATAAACATGACAAAAAGGTCAAAGTTAAATATAACATTTTGCAGTATCTGGGAAGTACATTGAGATGTTAACG
>NW_015117992.1:0-4514 GCF_001443285.1 Poecilia latipinna
ATAAAATAACTAGCAATTAGTAAGTATTGGCAAAGCTCAATGTAATGTGGGGTCCTCATACCATGAGAGTATATCTGGAAAGTGGCAACTCCAGTAAAGACTATAACTTATTTGTGCAACCACCTTTCTGCTGTTAACTACAAAAATTTGAGCAAGAGAAGAGAGAGTAGTGTTAATGAAATGTTTTTCCCAAACACTGTTGGAGCAGTCTCGACTGCAGTTGAGGGAGAGGTGTCAGTGAGAGGACGATGCCACAGGTCAATGAAGAAAAAGGAGGAAGCTCATTACCTTCAGGTTTCTCAGATGAATAATTCTCAGATGTTTTGATTAGGGTTAAGTTTTATTTTATTTTGTTTTGCTGCAGTTGCACATTTAGCAGTAGAAAATTGATGACAGCATAACAGGATTAATAATTTTTATGTTCCTATTGGCAGGTTACACTTGATTCTTTTGTGGTGCCTGTGGAACTGAAGCACATGTCATGTTCTTGCACAGCTGGGAAAGCCCTGTGCAATCACATGGTGGGTCTTCTGTTTCAAACTGCTCACTACAGTACAATGGGCTACAAGACCGTACCATTGCCTCTGTCGTGCACCAGTTCACTGCAGACTTGGCACCGTCCAAGGACAAAGGTCAGATATTAATATTTCTTTAACTTTTTAGGTTTTAGGCTAATCACTTGTATTGATTTATTTTTAAATAAATCATTTGTGATTATAGGGAGTTGCACCAGAGGCTACAAATGATATGACAGTGTGTAAACCTGTGGCAAGGGAAAAAACCAGGATTAGGACTAGCGTGAAGTGCACACTGTACAGAGCGTATGCAGGTGAGGGAATGAGTCCCCTGCTATTCAAAGGTGGTAATGCCTTCCTAACATAGATAAGAATGAATAGCATGTATTGCTTTGTATTTCATATTAGCTTACATAATTATTAACATTTTATTATTAACATTTGTAACAGCTTTTTCATTATAAACATACAGTGAGGTGGTGACTGTCAAGGTGTGAAAGGTCACATGACATAATTAAATCTACATAAAAATTTACGTCTCTCACTTGGCAGGTCCACTTCCAGATCCTCATATTGAAGCCAGCGGGGAGAAACTAAAAGAAATCCGTCCACAACCAGGAATATGCAAGTTGCTTTATGGACTGCAAAACCTTATTTTAGTGGACTCTAAATTTGGTCCTGTGCCATTTGGTTCTGTGCTCTCATATCAGTGTCCTCCTGAAATGAGCAGAGACATAATCAAACATCCAGATGCCCCTGAGTTCCCTCAATTACCTGTTGACGGCTACAGCTTTAGGTTTCCACTAGATTTTGAGCCTAATTATAGGCAACTTTGCCATTTAGAGAGCCTTAAGATATCACGTAAGATCTGTGCTGCTATTGAAGCAGAAACCAGACAGCAATCAGAATGCCAGCTGTGGACAGAGGTACGCAAACCCCGACTTACAGCCAGCAGGTTCCGTGAAGTATGCCATGTGCGTGGTCAGTCTTCTGCCAAGGCCTTGGCAACTCGTATTCTCAGAGGAACTCCCCAGACAGCTGCTATGAAAAGAGGGTTGGATCTGGAACCTGAAATACTGAGGCAATATTCTGATTTGTTTGATGTCTCTGTGATGCAATGTGGGTTTATCATTCATCCTGACGTACCTCACCTTGGAGCTAGCCCTGATGCTAAAGTCTTCAACCCTAAGGAAATGCCTCCATTTGGGTTAGCTGAGGTAAAGAGTTGCAATGTTGACAATGTGGCACAAGTTAATCACCTAGTTACAATTAAAGGCCAGGCTTGCCTTAAGAAGAGTCATAAATACTATTATCAGGTTCAGGGCCAATTGGCTGTAAGCGGACTTCAGTGGTGTAATTTTATTACAGATACCCACACTGACTTCACAGTTGAGAGAATATTTAGGGATGAGGAGCTTATCCTCTCAATGAGACAGAGGCTCGATCATTTCTATCATGACATCTACATGGATGTTTTCTTAAATGGTAAACCTTGAGAAAATGATTGTTATAAAATTGATAGGCCTTTTGTAAATACTCTCCCTATCACAAATGGGCTAAAGTTGTGAACTTGAGGCCATTTGTGTATGCTCCATGTTCATTTTGTAATATAATTATTCTATTAATGTTTGCAATTGATGGCCACAAATCTTCTTTGTTCCACAATAAAAACTTTAATTTGAACATTTTCTCTCATTCAAATACTTCATTGACAGATGTGTAAAATGTACAAGAAAGTGCAATTTAAATGTAAAGGTTGTAAATATGTATCTTCCTCAAGATAAGCTATTTACAATAGATTTGATAGAACTGTACACATCTATTCATTTATTCAATAATAAAAACAAATACAGGTCATATATATGGAGAGATTTTGTTTATAACACAACTGTTTACATTAATGCTCATCCAAGGGCTGTGACTTGCAGGAGAAGAGGCTCTACACAGGTTTGTCGCCTTTTAGATCCAGAGGTCCCTGATAGTTTGAAAGTAGACAGCAGATGACCCACAGCTGATTGACTGAGCCTACCATAGAAAGAGGAACAAGACCATCCCAGATATGGTACTCTTTCACCCTTCGTATGGCTCTTTCAACTAAAATCCTCAGCCGAGCAATAGCCTGGGTTTTCTGGGTGTCCTCCATGCTGAGTTGGGTGGATTTTTTAAGTGGAGGAATGATAAGCGTTGCTCCCACCTCTGACAGAATCTTCTCTATCTGGAAACCCTTGTCGGCCATAACCCCATCTCCAGGCTGAAGTAACGTTAATATCTGTGATTTTCGAGTTATTTCTATGTCGGAGATGGAGCCTGTGTACAGTCTGGATACAAATGTTATAATCCCACAAGGAGCAATGCCAATCAGACCTTTAAAGGTGGTGTGGTTTTTGTAGTTTGAAAAGGTTTCTGACTGTAGTGTGAGTGAGGATGCAGTTTCACAACGGATCTCAGTGCAGTCTATAATCGCACGCACGTGAGGGCAGTACTGTTTAAATTTGTCAGGCATGGTGCGCTGAACTTGCTCTCTTGTCATCCACAATGACAGCGAACCAAGAACCAGGTAAAGGTAACTAGTCCATGTTAAAATGGTGCGGCTAACTGTAGACAAACTGACCTCAAAGATGGTCGACAAAGTCTTCTCCTGAAGCCCAGCTGCAACACGGCAAAGAAACATAAACAGTTTATCAATGAGTGGAAGTTTTCGCTGTGGACTAGGTATTTCTTCTGCAGTCCGCTGTGCCTTGGACCAATACACTAGCCTTGAAGCAGAAGGGTAAACTGACTCCCAAAACACATTGAAGACCTCTTTTGAGGTGAATTTGGTGTAATAACGGAAATCTTCATCTGTCAAACAAAACCTGAAAATCACTGGCTGCTTCTTTTGAAGAGTTAGCTCCTGGATTTCCATTTCAAGTGATAACACTTGGAACTCCAACTCTTTAATTCTCTGTATGGCACCGTGTAGTTCACCTAAGGGAAAGAAAAATAAATGTTAATAGACTTCACACAAACATCTATAATTTTTCACTGTCCTCATTACAGGATACACGTGTGCGTGTGTGCAGCCATTTTTGTGTTAAACTCAAAAAACACTATATTTTCTAGACGGTTACAATGTGATTCATTGCCATATAATTTTTCTACAAGACACTTTATGTAATACTAACCCGGAAAAGAATGACAGGCATAGTCATGGTCTTTTGCCATTGGACCTGCAGGCAATTTTTCCTTTGAGGAGTCCTCAGGGTCAGCAATCTTCTGTGAGTCATCCTGAACAGCAGCACTGAGAGACTTTTTGGTTCGCCTGTAAACAGACTCACGAGCTTGTGAACTTCTCCCTAGATGTGAAAAATATGTTGAGTCACTTCATGATCATAATACATTTTTGTTTATATTTTTAAAAACTGTTCAACAATGTTCTCCTTCATTTACCCCAATCATTCCAGTGAAATCTAGAAGGCACAGCTCCTTGTCTAATCTGTTTTCTTCCACTGGCTGTTGTACTTATATCCTCTGGGGTAAAGTGCTGGCTGCAGACAAAGGTGCTCCCTCTGAGGATTTGAAACATTTTTCCTTCATCTCTCCTGATTGCTCTTACCCAGCGGGCACGTTTTTCCACGTCCACAGGAAAGTCATGGAAGCTCAAATAGGGTTGTTTTTGTTTGTTATTTGAACAGCATGGCACACTACAATAGCAACGGTTTGATGATTGTGCCATGCTTGTTTGATAGATGGGTCGTTGCTGAGAAAGATGGAAAAATACAACAAAACAAAAAGAGAAATTATGAATCACATCAGAATATGTGAATGATGCATGTAAATCTTTTAAGTCAATATTTAAAATACTATTCTAAACAACGTTGTTGGAAGCTGTCCTTTATTTTCCATTAATACAGAAAATGAACCTCTAAACGTTACATCACTGACAGGCGGCGGTGTATATGTTTCCTAACTGTGGCTAAAGCTGCTGCTAGCTGGTTTACTCATGATCGGAGGCTGGTT
>NW_015117992.1:10662-11646 GCF_001443285.1 Poecilia latipinna
GAGAAACACTGATTTAAAACAAACAGACTAAACCTTCCTGAATATAAAAACCTGGAAAACTAAGAATCTTGAGACATGGTTGGTTTGAGACATCAAAAAAAATTTTCAGAATGTGCATGCTTGATATGGGCTTCATGGGCAGTTGCCCTTGGCGGTGTCATAAAAGGGTGGGGAAACCAAGAACTAGAAAATAAAATAGATCTAATAAAATAGATCTTATCTATCAGTTGACTCCTGAACAAGTTTGGTACCACTTGTATGTATGCGTAGTGGAGTAAATTTCTCTTCGTTGCTATTGAGTATGGGAGACTATAAATGCAAGTAATTACTTGGATTTCAAATTGTTGGCTGCAGCAAGAGGGGTTTACACAGCTGTGTGTATATTTATATTTCAAGCTTACAAAGCTAGGCATAGTGATTAATTGTGATTAATCAGCCAGTGCCAGATTCTGCAATATGCGACCGCCCAGGGTGGCATCTTGTGGCAGGTGACAAGACCAACTCCTCACCCTTCTCACTGCCCCAGATACTCCAATTCTCTGTGTCTCACTGTAACTTCCATCCTTCTGTCCAAAGACTAATAGATACTAATACTAATAATAGATAGTATCTGCCATCCTTAGGTCTACAGATGGAGGCACAGAAGGTGTCTCTGTCTACAAACATATGGATAGAGACAGCGGAATGTATCTGTCTATGGAAATGTCTCTCTGTACCTGAGTATTAAGTTAAAATTAAAACTAATATCACTGAACATTATTTTTCAGGAAACTGCATCAAAGGCACAAGCAGTTCCAGCAGCACCTTTTCCCACCTAGATTATTTTGTCATAGGTGAGAATTATGAGAACTATTTCAGTAATGCCTTTACAAAACATGTTTGGTAGTTCACAGCAGTGGTGGGAAGTACTTAAGTACAGTTTTCGTGTATCTGTACTTTACTTAAGTATATTTCATAATGGATACTTTCTACTTTTACTCCACT